>NW_021318560.1:183401-237261 GCF_001605985.2 Dendrobium catenatum | reverse complement strand
AATTATGAATTGAGCAGTATCTCCAGTCATATGCTTGAACATCCACTGGTCCAAGTACCATATGCTCCCACGAGGTCTTTTGTGAGAGCAATCCTACAAAATTTCTCAAATGTTAGACCTGGGAACCCAAAAAAGTTTTGGGTTCACCTTTAAGAAATTATAATCAGATGATGTATTATGTCTAGGTTTATGCATCTTTGTCTCCACACCAATAGATTTTCATCTTCAAGTACAGGTGTGAGCTATATTGTCCCAAAAATCCACAATTATTATATTTAACATTAGAAAAAATATTCTATGTCTTCCATATGATTGTCTTCTAAGGGATTTTCATGAATTTAGGATAATGTTTAGGATTTGTAAAATCTTCAAGTTTAGGGGGAATCCTATTATCCTTAGAAGAGCTCTTATTGTCAATTTATAAAATGAATTCATATCTTCCAGATTCGATTGTATAATTGATTCGATATGTTTTTCTCTCAGATTCATCCTTAAAATTTTAAAATCTTTTTCAAGTTCAGCATAGGATGATTTTAAAATCTCAAAATTTTTATTCAAGTCATCATATTCATCAAGTAATTTCATGTGGTTGTCATCTATTAAAGCATGATCTTTCCTAAGGATTTCGTGTTCCTTCTTAAGCTCTTCCAATTCTAAACCTAAACTAGCATGCATCTTTTTCATTTTCTATATGCATCATGCATGTGTTCAGAAACTTCAAACAATTCATCATAGTAAGTCACATTACCTCTTCTTGATCTGATTGTTCAAACATTATTTCTTCCATCAAGCAAAGGTTGATGACTTCTTCTTCTTTTCATTCTTCAGATTGAGTCTAAGGCTGGGTCCGCTAGAAAAGCTCTTTGAAATTTCTTTCTTTGCCCTTCTTTACCATTGGTTTCTCCTCTACCTTCTCCTTGCTAGGATGTGGCTTTGAGTTTTGGGCAATCAGTCTTGAATATGACCTATTTCTGCATTCATAACAATTACTTCATTTTATAACCTTGCATTTTGTTAAACTTACCTCTGTTCCATTGCTGGCATCTCTTCTGCTTCCTCTTTAAAAAGCTTCTGAATTGTCTAGTCATCAGTGCAATATCATCTTCATCCTCAGGTTGTGAGTGTTCACTCTCTGACTCTTCCACCTTTAGTGCAATATTTTTCTCCTTTCGTGGTTCACCTACATCAAATCTTTCTTTGACTTACTCCTTGCTCATGAGCAATGAGTGAACCAAGAAAGATTGTCAATAGAGTAAATGTTAAGATCTTTAGACTTGTAATTGCAGTAATTTTAGCATCATAAGCGTAGGTAACATCGAAGATTTTATTAACCATTTCAGCATTAGTTAATTCCCTACAAGTGCATGCAAGAAGTGATATTTGTGTGAATTATTGTGTACATGTCAGAGATAGATTCATTAAGGTTTCATGCGAACATTCAAGTCATGCAACAAGATATTGAGTCATTTGATTGCTTATAACCTCATTTGTCCCTTATAAGTTATACAAAGTCTATCCATAGTCCTTTCCACTTTACAAGTAGAAAACCCGCATGAGTCTTCAGATTTTTAAAGCACAAAAGAAACTATTAGACATTTAGCATTTATTGTGCTAAGCACGTTCTTCTATAGTCAATCTGCAAAAGGTATTTTCTACCATAACTCCATAAACTAATCTAGTTGGTTTTGTGTAGCCATCCTGGGACTAAGCATCCACATGCGATAATCAAGTGACTGTAAAAATGAATGCATGGTTTCCAAAAATCAAGGAAATTGTCAACAGTGGAGGTCTAGTGATAGAGTAACCCTCAAGGGTGTGTTCAGTTCCAATGTAGCCATCTACGTTAATCAAAAGTGATTCAAACATATGATTTTTGAAACGAAGCTCTGATACCACTTGTTGAGTCTAGTAATTAGTTGTTAAGCCTAAAGTTAATGTCCCAAAGGCTATCAAGAGGGGGTGAATTGGTAGTTTAAAAAATTTAAGCCCTCTTTTAAAATTATGTTGACGAAATAAAAAAAGTTGTTTCTTTTTAAGTTTTGTAGAAAATTTTTTAACCACAGAGTTTTTAAGACTAAGAATTAAAATGCGGAAACGTAAAATAGTAAAGTAAATGACACCAGATTTATATTGGTTCGGTCTAAAACCAGACCTACATCTACTCCACAGAGGCACCCTCTGAGTATTGCACTAATACCAATAGTGACTCTCCTTTTGCACCCACAGCAAGGCGGAGAAGCCTTTACAACACACTCTTTTCACCACTCCCGCGTGGCAGAGAACCATCGTCCTTTTATATAATCCCCAGTGTTGGCAGAGAACCGCATCCCTTTTACACAATCCCAGTGTTGGCAGAGAACCGTCCTCCTTTCACACTCTCCTAGTGTGGAGAGAACCCTTCGGCTATTCACACTCTCCAAGTATTGCAGCGAAACCCTTCGGCTATTCACACTCTCCAGTGTAGGCAGCGAACCCTTCGGCTATTCACACCTCCTAGTGATAGGCAGCGAACCCTTCGGCTATTCACACTCTCCAAGTGTAGGCAGCGAACCCTTCGGTATTCACACTCTCGAGTGTCGCAGAGAACCGGATCTCCTTGACAGATCTTCTCACAAGAATCTAGAAGGAAGAAGGAAAAGAGTGAAGTATCCAATTCACAAGTAGAGGCTCTTACCTTTGAAATCCAAGTGAAGCTTCTCACTCCAATGGTAGGAATCCTCCTTTGAATGCTCTCTTCCACTCTCTCCTTGGCTATTCTCTGAAGAGGCACAAAGATCAAATGACAAAAGATTGGGTGGCAGTCTAATTTGGACTATTTATAAAAAAGACAAGAAAAACTACCCAAAAATTGTAATTTTTCAATTCTGTATGTAGTGGATCGTCCCGTACGATCGTGGATCGTCCTGGATGATTTTACTTAAACGATTTGAAATGACCCCATTTGTACATGTGTACGAAATGTCTTCGTACAGCTGATCGTCCCATACGAACTAGGTTCGTCCGTACGAACAGTTATGGTAAGAGTCTCTACTTGTGAATTGGGATTACTTCACTCTTTTCCTTCTTCCTTCTAGATTCTTGTGAGAAGATCTGTCAAGGAGATCCGGTTCTCTGCCGACACTCGGAGAGTGTGAATAGCCGAAGGGTTCACTGCCTATACTTGGAGAGTGTGAATAGCAGAAGGGTTCGCTGCCTATACTAGGAGTGTGTGAATAGCCGAAGGGTTCGCTGCCTACACTAGGAGAGTGTGAATAGCCGAAGGGTTCGCTGCCAACACTTGGAGAGTGTGAATAGCCGAAGGGTTCTCTGCCTACACTAGGAGAGTGTGAAAGGATGGACGGTTCTTTGCCAACACTGGGGATTGTGTAAAAGGACGACAGTTCTCTGCCGCACCGGGGAGTGGTGAAAAGAGTGTGTTGTAAAGGCTTCTCCGCCTTGCTGTGGGTGCAAAAGGAGAGTCACTATTGGTATTAGTGCAATACTCAGAGGGTGCCTCTGGGGAGTGGATGTAGGTCTGGTTTTAGACCGAACCACTATAAATCTGGTGTCATTTACTTTACTGTTTTTACATTTTCGCATTTTAATTCTTAGTCTTAAAAACTCTGTGGTTAAAAAACTTTTTCTACAAAACTTAAAAGAAACAACTTTTATTTCAGTTCAACATAATTTTAAAAGAGGGCTTAAATTTTTTAAACTACCAATTCACCCCCCCTCTTGGTAGCCTTTGGGACATTAACTTAGGCTTAACAACCTAATTACTAGACTCAACACAAACTAATTATATAAGAAATAAAGATTTGTTCAAAACTTGGTTTCAGAGAAAAATATCTTATAGAATAATATACCAAAGTAATTTGTCAAAATCTTGAAATTTGAAATCAAGCCTTTGAAAATATCAAGTAACACATGAATTCTTCTAAGTTTTAAAAGTTTTGAAAGAGAAGAAAGCTTATTTTTTGTGGGCTCATTTTATGCCTCTTGTCAATTTGAATGGCACACTTTGTGCATCTTTTGATTTTTGATACACTTTGTGCATTTTTTAATTTTTGGCGATCATTATGCAACTTTTATTTTTGACGTCATTGACCTTTTTTTTGTTATTTTTCCAAGCTAAATCCTTTTCTCAAAAACTCTTAAATACTTTTAGTTGTGAGTAAATCTTCCAGATATTAGAGAAGAAAAACTCACTCTCTAATATAAGGAAGAGTAAACTACAAAACAGACTCAAAATCATATGAAAAATGCCATGACAAGATTTCAAATAATTTGAAAGTTATATAAAGACTTTGAACATTATATATATAAGTTAGATTACTATAGCAAGATAGAAAAGATCCTAATTGCAAAATCCCATTGTCAATTTGAGATAAACATTTATTTAGAAAAAAATTACACCGCTAAAAGAGGTTAGAGGGAGGATAAACATCAACGATATTTTCTCCCTTTAACTAATTTATATATGTTTAAAAATTGACTATAAATCTTCAAAAAATAAACACAAGAAAAAAATTTATAAAGCAAAAAGAAACCAAAGTAAAAACAACTATAACAACAAATATGAAAAGCTAACACAAAAATAAAACCAGATAATAACAACACTCAATAGAGTAGTAAGTATGCAATTCATAATTTTATTAAGTAGTGGGTTTAAGCAATTATGAGCTGTGAGCCACCGCTGACCAAGTATCATATGCTCTCACGAGGTCTTTGGTGAGAGCGCACCTATAAAAATATCAAATGTTAGATTTAGGAACTCAAACAGGTTTGGGTTTCTTCTTATGAAAAGAAGAATGCAATGCATTTGTGTTATGTTGTAAAACATGCAATTTTTGTCTCCACACCCAATATGTACTATGATGAACAGTGCAAGTGTGTGAGATGTATCCTTGTATGCCACGTGAAAAATATCTAACTCCAGGAAAAGGATTTACTAATATATTTGGGTTATAATGCCTCTTCCTAGGTTTTGGCTTTAGATCAAGTATTGATGTATTCCAATTTCTCTCAAGTGTATTCAATTTTCATATAACCTCAAGTTAGTACTTTCTAAATCAACATCCAAATAGTGCTTTTTATGCTCATATTCTTCATTAGAAGCTTTAAAATCAGATTCAAGCGAGGTATAGGATGCTTTCAAAGAATCATGCTCAATAATTAATTCAGAATACTTTTTATTTAATTCATCAAATTCATCAAGTAGAGACATGTGATTGCTATCAATTGTAGAATGATCTTTAAGTAAAATTTCAAGCTCTTTTTGTAAATTTAAAAACTCCAATTTTAAGCTAACATGTGATTTCTTGCATTTTTTATATGATGTAAGAATTTTCTCACAAATTTCAAGTAACTGTTCATATGTTGGTTCACATACCACTTCTTGGTCACTTTGACCAAGATGATAATCTGCCATTAAGCACAAGTTTGTTGTCTCTTTTTTAGCTTTAGTCTCCATCAGATGCAGACTCTGCCCATAAATCTTTTTGGTACTGTTTCTTGTCCTTCCTGTGTTTGGGTTTTTCCTCATCCTTCTCCATGCTTGGATGCTCCTTGAAAGTAGGACAATCAGCTTTAACATGTCTAGGCTTCCTGCATTCATAACAAACAAGATTAGAAGAACTTTTATAATGTTTGATATCCTTACCTCTTTTTTATTTCTGATGATAATTGTTGTTCTTCCTTAGAAAGCTTTTGAATTGCCTAGTGATGAAGGCAACATCATCGCTTTTAGATCTGAAAGAGTTGTTGGCCTTCAGTACCACAATTTTCTCCTTCTTTTTCTCACCTTCATCAATATTTCTTTGATTCACCCCTTAGTCGTAAGCAATGAGTGATCCAAATAAGTTATCAATCGACTAAGTATTCAAATCTTTAGACTCTGTAATTGTAGTTATCTTAGCATAAAAAGAGGATGGCAAGCATCTTAAAATTTTATTCACCTTTTCATAGTTAGTGAGTTCTCTTCCTAATGCAAGCAAAGAGGTAACAATTTGAATAAATCTTGTATACATTTCAAAAATTGATTCAAAAGATTTCATACGAAAAAGTTCATAATCATGCAACAAAATATTCAATTGAGATTACTTAACTTCATTAGTTCCTTCATAAGTAATACACAATTTATCCCAAATCTCTTTACCAATAGTGCAAGTTAAAACAAGCATATAATCTTCAGATTTTAAAGCACAAAAAAATAGTTCAAATATTTTGCATTAAGTTGTGCTAAATTCCCTATCATCATGAGTCCAATACATAAAAGAAAGAGGAACATTAATACCATTAAGTTTACCAGTCAGAGGTGTATAACCATCCTTAATAAACATCCACATGCGATAATCAATCGATTGTAAAAAAGTAGACATGTGAGTTTTTCAAAAATCAAAAATAATATTATCAAACAAAGGTGGTTGGGAAATGGAATACCCTTCCGTAGTATTATGATTACTAGAGTTAGCCATGGAACAAAAATTCAAAAAGTTTTTAAACTTAATTTTATGAATCCCGCTCTAATAGCACTTGAAAGTTCGTTAAGGATGTTAGGACCTTATAAACTAGGCCAAAGCTAACCAAGAGGGGGGGGGGTGAATTAGTATTTTAAACATTCTTTTAATCAAAACACAAAACTCAAACCACAATTTACCACAAAGAAAAACTATGGAAATTAATGTGAAAAAAATAGTAGTAAAAGAACACAGTGATATGTAGTGGTTCGGTCAACTCAACCTACTTTCACTCCCCAGAGGCGCCCTCCGGGTATTGCACTAAACTTAGTATCTCTCCTTTTGCCCCTACAGCAAGGCGGAGAAGCCTTTATAAATCTCCTTTCCACTGACACCGGTGAGGCAGAGAACCCAACTCCTTTTGCTTCCTCCAAAAGCAGACAGAGAACCTTGATCGATTGCTATAATAGACCTCTCTCAATCCTCCAAGGTTAAGGGACGACGATCGGAGAAGATGACTTGGAACCTTGATTAAAGCAACCTTTGCGAACCCTCTCACAAACTCTCTCTCACAAGTTCCTCTCTCTCTCTCTCTCTCTCCCTCTCCTCTAGGCTCTCTCAGGTCACGATGGCAACAAAAGATTTCCTCTAGGGAGGAACAAGAAGTCTTAAATAGAAGGGCTTTTAAATAGCTCTTATTTTATACAAATCAACTTTATCGTCCAGGCGGATTAGCATAAATTTTGCTCAATCAGCCCGGTCGGTTTGGGATGATTAGGGAATTTTGGTCACATCGTCCAGGACGATACGATAACGACCTGGGTCGAATAGTTTAAATCAGAGGAAAATCATCCTGAATATCGCCCTGAATAGAAGTTGGCCGATGTCAATCATCTGTGCTATCGATCCAGACGATCTTGTGATCGTCCTGACCGATGTGATCATGCAATCAACCCTTAATTACTTTCTTTAATTACCAGATTAATTTAGGCATAATTGTACTGCATCGTCCAGGCTGATAGGGTATCGTCCTGGATGATGTCAAAAAGTAAAGAATACCTAAATAGATCTTTACAGCTAATTCTTTCCAATTTAAGCATATTGTCCTGGCCGATACAAATATCATCCAGACCGATCGGCTTAATGACAGCTGCCTTAACCAGGATGCCCTAATTAGGGTTTTTATTTTTAGCAGATCTTCCAGGATGATTTGAGGATCGGCCTAGATGATGTGATTAAAACAAAGAACTCAAATTAACATACATAAATTTTCTCCCATATGTGTGTGTGTAAGGTTACTTAGCATTAAGAACCACTTCTTTACAATAGACTCAATAAAGGAAAAAGTATACAGACTTACTTAGACCTAGTTTACACAATCTTGAGCTGTTCCAATTGCAGTCTGATCTTGTGGACCTAAAAAGTTAGTAGGCAAGGTAGTCGTTGAGAAACAAGAGTATTTGCTATCATCAAAATCATAATCCATGAAAACATATTCACAATATATGTGTAAAAAGGGAGGATTTTCATTTCCAAGGTGCAAGAGGAGTTTTATGTTCTTTAAAATATATTTTACAAGTTGATAAATCTTGGAGAAAAGGAAACTCTATACTTTTAGGTTATATAAAAGATTTGAATAAGATTATAAAGGGTATTGAAGAGGTCCATATGGTGTGTGTATTTCCAAATATCTTCCCTAAAGAGGAGGAAGAGGAGGTGAGTCTTCATCTAGAGAGAGGTGAAGTTCTGTATTGAAGTGGTGTTGGGTATATTCCCAATAGTAAAGGCTCCCTATAGAATACCACTAAGGGAATTGTAATAATTGAAGGTACAATTATAGGAGTTATTGGATAGAGGCCTTATTAGGCCATGTTAATACTTATGAGGAGCTCTTATATTAATTATGAAGAAGAAAGATGGATCTCTGTGAATATTAAATATAGGGACTTTGATGCAATTAAAAGATTGCAAAAACAACATAAAAACTAGGACATCTTTTTTAATAAGAAAATGCATAAGTCCAGACACAAACACATTTAATTTTTATAATAGAAATACGACGCTTACAAACTTATGAAATAAAAAATCCTAAACTTGCTTTTCTTGGATTGAGAAGAAAGATACAAGTGGTATGGAACTTGCAGAGCGAAGAAGTAGATAAGAAGCCCGAGACGAAGTCCAAGAGAGGAGGAGAGAAAGGGGGGGGGGGGGACAAACTCGCAAGCTTTCCCAAGAAGAAGGGAAATGGATCAAGCTCAACAAAAACCCTCATGTTTTGTTCCAAAAATACTTCATAATATACTCTCTAAAAAGCCATAAAACATTATATATTTATAGGAGAAATAGGGCAGCCAAACAGCCCAAAAAACCTTCAGCCGAACTAATAAAATTAGGGAAAATAGAAGGCCAAAAGGCTATTTAGGAGCAGCAGCCGAAGGGCCAGACAGAGAACTAGAACAGGCAGCCAAGGGAGAAGGAATTATCACCATAGGGAATAGGAACAGGCAGCGAGGTGAGAAGAAATGGGCACCATAGGGAATCAGAATAGACAGCTAGGGGAGAAAAACCAGCCACGGGAAGAGGAACCAGAGGGAGGAAACCAAAGGGCCAAAGAGAGGGGGAGAAGGGGGAATGAACCTAATTTATTCCAATTAATGAGCTGAAGCACAGCAGCTCCCAAAAACACAATAAAAAGTAGACAGCCAAGCCCAAACCGAGAAGCACCAGCAGCCCAAAAATTAGGCTCATATTTTGCACCCCCACCCCCCTTTGCCTACATCAGACTTAAATAAGATAACTGTGAAGTAAGTATCAAACGCTAAGTATTGATTATTTGTTTGATTAATTGGATAGTGCATCAATATTTTTTAAGATTGGTCTGACATTGGGTTACCATCAATTAATAGTTAATGCTAAAGATATGATGAAGACAACATTTAACACCATATATGGATAGTATAAATTTTTGGTAATGCCATTTGGAGTGACGAAAGCACCAGCTAATTTAATGAATAGATTATTTAACGATTTTCTAGATTAGCTCATCGTTGTGTTTATGAATGACATTCTAGTGTATTAAAAGTTAGAAGATGATTATGCAAGACATTATGAGTTAACTTTGGAGACTTTAAGGTAGAATAAATTATATGCCAATTTTTTTAAATGTGAATTATGATTGTTACTTACATAGTAATTTTATGGCATATTGTAAGCCTTAAAGGAATCTTTGTTGATCCCATAAAAGTATAAGTACTGATAGATTGGGCAAGACCCACATCGATGATGGACGTCCATAATTTTCTAAGCTTTGTTGATTATTATAGTAAATTGGTTAGAGATTTTTTTACAAATTGTGATCTCTTTGACAAGATTAACTTAAAAGATTATGTCCTTGACTGGACACCAGTGTCTGAAGCTATTTTTTAGATTTTTTTTTAGCTATTTTTTAGAGTTGAAGGAGTGTTTGGTATCAACTCTTGTACTAACTTTACCATCAATTACTAAAGGATTTCAATTATACAATGACGATTCTTTGAAAGATTTAGGTTCCATGTGTTGACCTCCTATTTTACTTCAAACATTGATATTTCCAAAAGTAATTTTCAACACACACACACACACACACACACACACACACACACACACACATATATATATATATATATGGGAATTTTCTCTTGATTAACACCCAAATAAAATATACAAAATAAATCAAAACTCTTCAAATTAAAACATAAAACATAAAAATTTAAAAATGGGGAAAAAAGGGAGAAAATAAAATAAATAAAATATAAAATTCAACTTAATCTCATTTAAGTTGAATTTAAATCCTATAAAAATCTAAATGAAATTTTCGTTAACAAATTAAAACATAAAAGTTTAATAAATAAAATTCATAAATCAATATATAAAATACAAAATTAAAAATATTAGTATTTTTGTTAGAATAAATTCTTAGCATAAAAGATAAATAACAAATTAACCCAAGACATTTTAACTCGAGTTAAATCTAAATCAGATATCATTAATCTAACTTAAATTAGATTATGTCAAAGAGAGTCAAATCAACTCAAATTTGTTTAAAATTAAATCTACATTAAAACCAAACTCACTCCAAATTGAATCAATAATTTCAGCCCTCAACTCAACCAATCTTGGTCATTTATTTTAAAATCATGACGGCTTGATGCTCTTTTCTATTTCTTACACCATTTAGGAATTTTTGGGTGGCTAAGTACTTAATAAGATAAGGTTTTCTTATCTTTCTCTCTTACCGACATGAAATTATTTTGTGCGGAGTTTGGATATAGCTCAACATTCGGACTCCATTTAAATCTTGATACTTGTAGTTGAGACGTGGATATTAAATTTGATTTCAATTTTTTTATTTAAGTCTTATCAGCCCGATCGACCCGACCCAACCTAGAGATGAAAATTTTGGATTCACCCAAGTTTAAAACTTTAAAGGTAGGCTATTTTACCTTTCACCCAACATTTCACTAATCACTTTCTCTCTCATTCTATATTCTAGACACTTAATTGCATTTTTTTAGCATTCTGATCAGTGCAAAAGTTTATCTCAACGTGCAAACAAGTGCAAGAACTTGTTGCACCTTTTCATGTCTTTTTTGTTGCATATTCACAGTTATCAATATCGTACTAAGCTCTTATTTTTTAAAACTATGTAATTTTTATTTGCTTTTAATTTTGAGTATTTTATATTAATTTTAGCCTTATTATAACTACGCTTTAAGTGTGCTTCACTACATTTGATTTCATGGTATCATTTTGTATAATGACTTCTTTAGTTTTCAAAAGTAGGTTGCATAGCATTCAAATATTTGACTATATTTTTTAATGATGATTTTCACTGTTCTTTCACTACGCATTTGCTACTGCAATTTAATGCACGTTCACTGTGCTTTAAATGCACTTTCACAGTGATTTCATTATGCTTTTCTTTATCTTCACTATGTTTTTAAAGCTTTCTAAAACTTTTGTAATTTATTTTACAGTGCTTTCACTGCACTATCACTATGTTTTCACTACGCTTTAGCAACATTTTTGTTGCACTTTCAGTCTACTTTCATTGTACTTTAGTTGTGCTTTTCTTTATATTTACTATTAATTTTTTTTTCTTGCAAAAGGAAGTTTCAAAATTTATGTATGTTAATTCTTTTCTCAATATGGATAGTGAACAAATTTTTTGTTCTTTATTTTGTTCAAATAAAAAACATATATATTGACTTGAAAGGATCCATTGAAACTAGCATAATAAAATGGAATATCCAGTGTCCATGGCATTTTCAATATTGCATTACTTTTTTAATATAGCAAACGTATAATGAAAATGCAGCAAAAGCACAATGAATGCTTATTAAAAGTACAAAAAATTGTACTATACTATATTATTTTCTAAAAAACCTTCCTAACTTATTTAATTCATAGTGAAAATACTTACAACAACATAATCTGAACTAAGAAAATTTGATTACGATAGATATTTCTAAACTTGTTTACCTCTGTCTGTAATAAACCCAAATGAAATAATGAAAAAATTAATTACCTTACCTCATATTGTGCCGTTGTCTATGCCTTCTGCTGTATTCACTTCCAGTCGTCATTACAATTGTCCCATGTATTAGCAATTTGTCACTGCAATCACGACAACTGGCAATGAGCAAATCCTACAATCGTATACCCTGTTTGCATCAATAAAATGAGAGGGAAGTCTCATTTCATTAGATTTTCATCCATCCCATATTACCTTACCTCACGACCTCTATAGCCAAAACCTCCAAACAACCTCCCTGTAGCTTCTTTCTCTCTCCCGCGACTAAGACCTAATCTCTCACCGCATTCTCTTCTTTAAAGCAGCCAACGACAAGACCAACCGAACTCAATTTCCTCCTAAGATGCAAGCCCTTGCCTCTACCCTACCTTCAAATAAATTTACTATCCTCCAAACCAAAGTCGAACCTTCCAATTACTATCATGAAACCTCTCTACCACGACCACTATTCATGTAAGTCAATCTTTCTAACTGGTCCCCATCCCATCGGCTTCCACTACATTCTACCTACTTTACCGGACCTAGCCATCCGATTCCACAAGAAGAGGCTGACATCTTCCTCTGATCAAATGCTTCACTCCTTCCAACTCCAGATGACACCGGATCAAAGAGGTTCGACGAATCCACCTTGACGATCCGATGGTGGTCGCCGGACACCACTCCAAGAACTCCTTCTTGGAACAAGAACCACCACCTAAGAACAATCTTAGGATACATAAATTCGTAAGAGTAAAACTCTAATTTTATTAATCTCCAAATCTCTCCTAATATAATCAATGTCTACCTATTTATAGAAAATAGTGGCAATATAGTAGGCTACACCAAACATAAACAAGAAGTAATCCTATGTAGCCATATAACTACCAACTGAAATGAAACTATCCTGAAGTTAATACAATTAATAGTTCAGCTCCGGCGTCATACTACTGGGGTAGGAGGAACTTCAGGCTCATAGGAAGATGACTGGTTGGCCACAAGAAGGAGGCTGTTTTGGTTGGCTAAATCGGCCTGGATATTTCCACTCGGTGTCATTTGCCCCATCTTAGAGAGACTTCCACATAAGATGGAGTTGATGAAAAATGAGACAGCTGACAAATTTATTTGGCATCTTTAGTAGCTCCTCCAAAAAGTAATCTTCACGAGTTGAAATAAACTAGACATAAAATGGATCAACTATTCACATATCTGTATCCACAGAGATCCCCACCAAGAATTTTGTTTCGGAATGTGTAACAGTACCAAGGTAGTTATTGTGGTCAAGTTTGGTCATATCAATTTCACTATCAATGATGGTGAGCGTATTTGTTGTTTTATCAGGACTGATATGAATGACTAGCTCCAACTATGCATCCACCTTGCTCTCATTATTATCATATATGGGTTGATCAAGATCAAGAACTCCACCGAACATGTCATCATCATAGACATCGTACACAGGCTCATCATAGAGAGGCAAAGACGACGATTTCGATAACGGACCTTCAAATTCTTCGAAGCTAAACTCGATCATAGGTGTGGTGGAAGATTGACGAGGTGGTTTTATCTGGAACTTGTTTTTCTTTTGTGATGCTTCTATATCCTGACGCCAGTTAGGTGGTGGTTTCTGTATTATTGTTTTGTATCTTGAATTTACTCAGGTGGTGGTGCCCTGTGTTTCTTCTTGGGCCTGAACCTTGAATTCTTTCAGGTGGTGGTGTTCTGTGTGGTTCTTGATCCTGAGTTCTCAGCATATAAAGCAACTTTTTGCATCTGAAAGAAGAACAATTATGCATTACAATTGTATCTTCTCCCCTATTTTCATAATTTTGCCCTGCTACCGTGACTTACCCCTATTAATCCGGTGTCAAGTGGAATGACACCAAATCAGAGGGGGCTCGATGAACCCACGTCGACGATCTGATGGCGGTCGCCAGACACCACTCCAAGAATTCCTTCTTGGAGCAAGAACCACCACCTAAGAATAACTTTAGGATACAAAAATTTGTAAGAGTAACACTCTAATTTTATTAATCTCCAAATCTCTCCTAATACAATCAACATCTACCTATTTATAGACAGTAGTGGCAATATAATAGGCTACACCAAACATAACAAGAAGTAATCCTATGTAGCCATACAACTACCAACTGGAATGAAACTATCCTGAAGTTAATACAATTAATAATTCAGCTCCGACATCATACTACTAGGGTAGGAGGAACATCAGGCTCATAGGAAGATGTCCGGTTGGACATAAGGAGGCAGGTTTGGTTGGCTAAACTGGCCTAGATATTTCCACCCGGTGTCATTCGCCCCATCCTGGAGAGACTTACACATAAGCTGGAGTTGATGACAAATGAGATAACTAACAAATTCATTTGGCATGTTTAGTATCTCCTCCAAATAGAAAACTTCACAAGTTGAATTGAACTGTACATAAATAGGATCAACTATGCACATATCGATATCCACAGAGATCCCCACCAAGAATTTGGTTTCAGAATGTGTAACGGTACCAAGGTAGTTGTTGTGGTCAAGTTTGGTCATATCAATTTTGCTATCAATGTGGTGAGCGTATTTGTTGTTTTATTAGGAGTGATATGAATGACTAGCTCCAATTGTGCATCCACCAAGCTCTCATAATTATCATATATAGGCTGATCAAGATCAAGAACTCGACCCAACATGTCATCATCATAGATGTCATACACAGGCTCATCGTAGAGAGGTAAAGATGATGATTTTGGTAATGGATCTTCAAATTCTTTGAAGCTGAACTCAATCATAGGTGTGGAGGAAGATTGATGAGGTGGTATTTCAAACACGTCTTCGTGTGTAGAAGAGATTTGATTATCTGAAATGCCCTCGTTGTCATTGGTTCATACGCATTTGGTGCCTTTCCTCCATTCAAGCCTTGATAGTCAATGTCGGAGTTAGATAATTTCTCATTGAAGATCTTCAATTTTAGCTCGCTGCAACGTTGGTCGAGGAGGCATCTTGCTTCTAATCTTCAAGAATCTTTTCAAGATAACAAGTTCGCTTGCTTGCCCGGCATAATCAATGACTGCAAAATCGAGGGTATATGGAGATGGTCTGAATGCGAGATCTCAGTAGGGAGGCGGCAATGTCAAAATATTGAAGTAGGGAAATCATTGATCACTTCTTCCTCGTCTTGCTATCTTGCTTCTTTGACTCGCACAACACCATTTCGAGGTCAACATGCTTTTGCTCAGCTCGTGCCTGATCAAGAACCACCTATTGGTTATTCTCCCATGAGCTATGTCCAAAGCCTTCTTTATCATCGCCCTGGTGCTCCGCCGACTCACCTGACCCGATTTACCCCGTATGTTGTGATCTTATTACCTTTGGCCTACTTCACCTCACGAACAATTCTGTGTTCTTTCCTTCATGTGTAGGTGCTGGCGTTGCCCACGAAATGGCACCTCTCCCAAGAATAGAGATCAAACAGGTTGTTGACAAGAAGATGTAAAGACTTTAAGTGGTTGGTTTCATTTGGATGTTTGGACAGATTTGAAAAACCCAAAGATAGTAGAAAGACTAATTTGGGAGGCAGTAATTATTATTCTTGATGATGCCAATCCAGCAATTTGGATGCTTGGCGACTGCTGGGTCGTTCCTTCAGAGATTCTCCGCCAGGGTTCTCAGCTGCCTTCACCCGGGCTTCACCACTTGAGAATTCTCAGGATACAAAAAGCTAAGGCAGAAAATTGATGCCGCAACCAAGAAGCTTCACCTTGGATGAACCTCAAACAGTGAACAAGAAGTATTCTTCTTGTTGGCACTTGCACTCAGAGTGAAAGAATAAAACTCAAGGGAACTCAAACAGATACAAATCCATCCAGAGGAATTAAACAACAAAAACTATCCCTGGCATCTTTTCGGCTCTGATACCAATGGACACCGGATCAAAGGGGGCTAGACGAATCCACGTCGACGATCTGATGGCGGTCACTAGACACCACTCCAAGAACTCCTAAGAGCAAGAACCACCACCTAAGAATAATCTTAGGATACAGAAATTCACAAGAGTAAAACTAATTTTATTAATCTTCAAATCTCTCCTAATACAATCAATGTCTAACTATTTATAGATAATAGTGGCAATATAATAGGCTACACCAAACATAAATAAGAAGTAATCCTATGTAGCCATATAACTACCAACTGGAATGAAACTATCCCGAATTTAATACAATTAATGGTTCAGCTCTGACGTCACCAGACCTCTGACCTTCCTCCTTTTGATCCCCCAATTCTTGTCGACCCAGCACCACAGGCACATTAAATGACTTCCGCCTTTATTTTACACAAAGGGTCCTAGCTCGATCTCCGTCTAGCTACAACTCTACACTCATCCAAGTACTTAGAACCTGAGCCCTTTAATAGACGCATGACTAAACCAAACTATATATGTTTAGTTCCACTTCTTCCCTGTTGAATAGTTGATCCATCCATCAAATTATAGTCCAATTCTCCTTCTTTTTTTTTGGTTCATTTAGACCATGTAAGGTAAACTCTCACACACAGTGCATATACAAAGGCTCAAACTTGAGACCTCTTAGTTGGAAGCCTAAGCTCTCAACCAACAGTCCAAAATGAGCGGTGTCCATTCTCCTTCCAACTGAGGCAGTTTGTCGATAGGTAAAAGAATTCACCTAAATTTTTCTTATTCCTTAATTGGTTTTACTATTATTAGCAATTTATTGCTATAATTATTATTAATTATATTAATAATTAGTTATCATTATTTTTGATATTGATATTAATATTAGTATGATTATGTCTAAAATCATTATTAAAATTAATAGTAATAATAATAATAATAATAATAATAATAATAATAATAATAATAATAACATTGTTGTTATTAATATTATTATTATTATTATTATTATTATTATTATTATTATTATTATTATTATTACAAAGAAAAGGAGATAAAAGAGGGAGAAAAAAAATAAAAGAGTTAAATAAAAAACATAGAAAGAAGGAGGGGAGCAGAATGAAAAGAAAAGAAGGAAAGCATTTAAAAAAAAGAAAAAAAGAAATGAAGAAAATGAAAAGGAGGAGGAAAAGAGAAAAAAAATGAAAAATTTAATGATGGAAATGAATAGATAGATTTGTTCTCGATCTTCGTGCCCTCCTCATTTCATCTCCTTGTCATCCCCGTAATGAAGGTATAAGTGTTTAACTCAAAAATCCTACACTTGACACTTATGACAAACTGGCAAATCTCCTTACGTGCTCACATAGCATGGTGGGAGGGAAATCGATGGGATTCTTGTGACAGGGTGGGTAAGCCTTGAAGCACTCAAGTAGCATGATGAGAACAAAAATTAATAACCCTCAAGCGCTCATGTAGCATAGCGGGGGAAAAAATATTGTGCCCTTTTAAACAAGTACCGCGAAGACCCTTAAGCACTCACGTAGCATAGCAAGGATTGAAGAAATGCGCCTGCATTGCAATCTAACACATACCTGAAGTGCTCACGTAGCATGGAGGAAAAGGCTATGTTTCTCAAAAATTTTCCTAAACAGGGGAGACGTCGGAAGCTTGCCAGATTTTTCAATGAAATATGGGACTTGCATAGTTAATTCGAACATGTAATTAAACTTGATCTGAATGAAAGTGGACAACCGGGGACTTAAATGAACAATGAATTGAACTTGAGTGACTTGAGAGAAAAAAAGACTGAACTCTAAACTAATAGAAGCACAATGAAATTTAAAATAAAAATGTTACATAATGGTTTGAAGTGTTTAAATGAACAATTAAAATCTAACTGAATCCTGAATATTCAAGTGGACATAAGTGAAAAAGTTACTTAAAGAAAAACAATGAAATTGAAATGGATTAGAAAATTAAAATTAATAGATCTAGGATGAGTTTGTTGGCTTACCAATGGCCATACACATGGAATGTAGTGTATTTACAATCAACAACCACCAGCTAATAAACAAATGCACTAACCTTGTTGTGATAAATAATAGTGCACCTAAAATTGAAATAACTTGAACTAAACATAACTACAAGGGACCTAGAGTGAATTTAAAGCAAAGAACAAGAACTTAATTGAAATAGAAGGAGACTTGAGCTCAAATGCGACACAGAGGATTGAACTCTAATTTGACAAGGCCATAATCATATCAATAATATGCATGCTAAATAACAAATCTTGATTATTTAGTGGAATATTTATGGTTAAATAAAGGAGCATGTGCTAGACAAGGAGCATCAAATGCAACCTACTTATAAGTCATAGTGCAAAATCTTTAATGAATACTATAATTGATTCATGAAAGCTATGTCAATTGGAATTCAAATTTCCAATTTGCATCAAATGCTAGTGTTATCACTCATATCATGAATAAGAACACAATGCTTATGTAAATACAACAATGCACTTGTATAAAGAAGGAAACATGTGATAAGCACATAAGCTGGCACACATTTAATGTTACTCAAGTGTAAATGTTTATTGGTGGAAGTTTTAAAAAAGGGGTTTTAAAAAATTTAGTTGTCTTTGGGAAATTTGATATTGACTTTGGATGTTAATTCTGAATTGAACAGCCCATTGAAAAAAGTATACTATCTCAATAGATATAAATAAGATTTCAAAAAATAGGGTTCAAATTCTGAATTAAAAATCTCACCTCAAATATCAACTAGATTAAAGAAAGAACTAAATATGACCTTAGAAGGTTAAAATAAAGTTCAATCTAATATTTGGCTATGATAATCTAGATAAATTATCACTAAATTTATATCTAAAATTTTATTAAGAAATGATATATCTCTCCCAAAGGAAGAAAATATCATTCATTAATATCATTTGGACATGACGATAACGATCGTTGTAGATTCCATTTTTCCAAAGAAGACTAATTTGAATTTTGAAAATTAATTTTGAAAAGGTGGATGTGGACTCTAAATCCCCTATAAGCGTAAGCCCTCGTATTTAATTACATTGTAGGAAATAAGAGTATTTTATAAAATCTCTCGATTAAAATAATAGTAAACTTTGTTTAAAGATTTTTTAGGAGTGATATTAAAGGAGGTGAATCCGGAGTTTCAATAGGGATTAGATCAAATTTTGAACACTTATTTTTGGAGTCAATGGGAAAGAGGTAGGAGGCCCTTAGAGATTCTGAAAACAATTTAGAAGAGCCATTATCTAAGCTAAGTGTTAGGCTTTAAATTTTAGATTGAGAAGAAATTAAATTTGAATTAATTATTTTTTTAGAAATTTGGAATTATATTCCCGGAGTTTGGGGTCTTATGTTCTAAGATCTGCCCCAAATCCTAAATCTAAATTGGACACCGGACGACGGTGGCCCAAACCTAAATGCATTATAAAAAAATAGAACTTACCTCGGCCTAAACTGGGGAACCAACTAACCACCTAGCCGATTTTAAATCGTTGAGTCTGGTTATTTTATGAAAGAGTTGTAAGGAAATTTTAATTAAAGTTTTTTAGAGTTGGGATAAATATCTAGAGCTTTTCCTAATTGGTCCCATGACTTATGTGGGGTGAAAATGCTAAAGAGAGATGCAATTAAAATTTTAGACTCACTTTTTAATTTGTTACTAATGCAATGCATGTCAATTGACTCGATAAATGCTTAAAATTAGAATGAGGTAGTCTTAAAAAGGCTTAAAGATAAGTTTTATCCTAGAGATTACACAAATTCCTCTTGATTGATATTCACCCTCATAGGTCAGGTGGTCTACTAGAGCTCGATGGCATGGAGGTGCCTAACAAAAGAAAGAGAAGAATGCATCGAAAATGTTTTTGCAAACTCTAGTTGGTCTCAAGCTTAATTCTTAAAAGCATTAGTGTTTCTATGTTATCTAAAAATTTTATTTAAGTTTTGAGTAGAAAAAATGTTATTCTATGTTAGCCTCCATGTATCTAGGTTAAAATAAAAGTGGCACTCAAACACCAAAAAAAATTTAAAAAATAAGCAAGATCCTTTACGCAAGAGAAGTAAATAAAACATCAATAGAATTAATTCCTTTTAAAAAATAAAGTCCATATACAAGTGCCCCTTTTTTTAGAACCCATAATTACATAAATTAAAGTGTTTGGGCACCACTAACCACAAACTGGGATTCTAATCATAGGACAAATGCAAGTAAACTTTGAGTGGGACACTCTTCTATCTTTATTTCCTCAGTCTTCTCCTCCTTGAACTCCTTAGATACATTGTACTTGAATAACCAAATGAGAAAGAAAACTCTACCCCCAAGTGGGAGGTTATTCATTCCACTTTGGGGTGTGGAGTGATCCAAATTTGAGCTTCTAAATGGAAAGGAATATCCCCCTAAGGGGTATCATTTCCTCTTTGGAATTCAATTTTGGGTCTAAGTATCCCAAACTCAAAGACATTTTTACAACTCAACACTTAATTAAATTACATTGATATAAAATAAAAAAATTTAGACTCTCGTGTAGGGTTATCCTAAAAATTTAAATATAAAATAATCCCAAGAAGTTATATAAAGAAATTAAAGAACTCAATCCATCCACGCTTGGTCATGCTCTTATTTATTTGGGGGAAATGTAAGCTAAAGCACCAATAGTATTTATTATAATTATTATTTATTTTAGCCAACTTTTATTTCCCTATACGAACACGACCACCTGCAGAAAACTCAGTGATCATCTAGATCATTCCAAACATAAGGGTAATTTAATAGCCCATCACATCAATCCACAGAGTGTAGAAAAAGTAATAAAACACATCAAATAATTTCAATCACAACATATAATAAAATCTTAGAAAATATTGCACACAACAGTAAAGTAAACATCGGCCTAGCCTAAACTAGAATTGGTTGTCCTAGCAAGCTATCTAAAGTTTCTGTACAGGGTAGTGTGGATGGGATATATCCTAAACTTGGATTGTTTATTAAAGTTTTATAATGTTTAAGTTTGTTAAAGGTCAAGGGGAATATTCATGCTTGAAGTTAAGTTTTAATGTGTTAAAGCTTAATTAAGGATGAGTTTTAAGGGTTAATTAATTAAATGAGTTTAATTAGTTAAAGATTAAAGGTTTGATAAATTTTAATAAAATTTATTAGTGGCTGGTATTAGAGATCAAATTGATTTATATTTTCCATTAACTAGCTCATGGTGTTGTGCCACTAGGCTCAACGAACTAGACCTCCTTAGGGCATATAGCCCTGCAGCCCGGAGTTATCCATCCTAAAAACCTTGTTAATGTAGTAGGATTAAAGATTTTAATTTAGTTAAATAATTAATAATTATTTTATTTAAAGTTTATACTCAATTGAATTCTTTTATGGCATTATGTCACCTGGCTCGAGGAACCAGGCCTTCTTAGGACATGTAACCTTGCAGCCCGAAGTAGTCCATCCTAAAAACTTTATCTCTTGAGTGATTATTGTGTATTATAATGTTGGTTAAGTGGTTTTATTAATTAAACTAGAATTTCTGAAATTTTAATTAATTGTTGAATTTTGGATTATAGGAATTATTTAACAGCATCAATTAAGGGTCCAAAAGTTATCTTTTAAAATTAAAGTTAATTTTAAATGTTTTAGATTTTTAATAAATATAACACCTTATAATGAGTAGCTAGGCTATTCGTTTTCTCAATTTAGAGTTTTCTATGAAAAGTTATGATTTTCCTAAGTTTGGTCCTTAAATTTGTATGGTTGATCGGCGATTTAACTTTTTGAAATTGACGTGGTTTGGAAGTTTGATATTTTTAGAAAATATTTGATTTTAATTAGGATTCAATGTATTTTAGTATAATTAAATTTATTTTTCAGGAATTAATTGTGATTTTTCAAATTTTATAATTTTTGGAATTTTGTTAAAGTGTTTGAAGTAAAGGAATTTTTTTTTATTTTTTTCCAAATCAAACGCAAACCTCTTGGAATCACCTCCAAAGGTCATAGATGACATAAGTATTTGGGGAATATTTGGAATTTTTAAATATTATTAATCAATTAATTGAATTAATTTTTGATTTTTTTTGGAAATTAAATTGAGATGAAATTAGGGGTTATTCAATAAGGCCTTTATTTTTCATAGATTAAGAGTTTAATTGGGGTTAATTACAATCCTTATGTGGATTTTTAGGATTTAAATTGAACTATTATTGAATTAATTAAGTTTTTATATCAAATCTAAAAGGGGAATTTTGGGACTCCTATTTGGTGGACCAAATGAATCCCAAATCCAGTAAGATTTGGACCATGAGATCACCTGATCTCAGGGTCCAAACCATCTGAATTTGGGCCCAATTTGTTCTATCTAAGGTGGCTAACTATGCCACCCAAGGTAACCCTAGGTTACCTTTGAAAATTCTTAGGCCCCTACATAATAAATACACAAAACTTCAAACCTTAACTCTCATTGCAAAGATTCTGGCCCCAATTTAAATTTAAGGGTCAAACCATGACCCTTACACACAAAATGGCATGAACATGCCCTTAAACATCTCAAACAAAGGGGAAAATTTTGGACATATCAGAGAAATACCCAAATTCATTCCACCATAATCCCAAGCCATGGTGACATAAATTGAACACATAAATGCAATAATACTTAAAACATTCAAATAGAAATTAACATTTACACAGAAGTGATCAAGACTTAGGACCATAGAGCTTTTGAAGAACTCCCTAAGATCTTTCTAATGAGCCTAAAAACACCAAATTTGGTCAAGTGAGGGGGAGATATTAATTTTTAAATTTTCCTTGAAATTCCTATAAAATTAAATTCGAAATTACACAGTCACCCAGCGCTTTACACGCGGGCACCATCAAATTAGCAAGCTAATCATTACAGTTGACTATGTAAATATGCAGTTAATTATAGCTGTCAGATTATTGATCGAATGACCATGATCAAATGGATTCTAGAACAGTGGGATTTAATCCGAACCATTGATTAAAATTAACAGCCAAGATTACTTCTTTAACCTTGCGCAAAGACCCAAATCCATTCACATTCTCTAACATGATCCAAGAGATCATACCAACAAAACTCAACCAAAATTCATAAGAAGGATCATGACATGGTAAATTTTTATCTAATGGTTAGATTCTGGTGGGTTGATGGTTTAATTCACACTTGACCACCACTACCTAGCAAGGAACTTGATAAGAGATTCTCACCATGTAAAAAGTCCCAACGAATGGGTTTAAGAAGCTTGAGGGGATGATGGAAAGCACTTTTCCTCAGACACCGATGCCAAAGGTATAACTTCAAGTGGAGGGTACATAAACTTCACAAGAGTTCGATCAAACTGATGGCTGAATGAGGTTGCTAAAAGTTTGTTATGGATGTTAAGCCCTTATGAACTAGTCCCTAGGATAACCAAGAGGGGGGTTGAATTAGATATTAAAAACTTCTTTAGCTAAAAGAAAAATATTTTTATATCCTATAATAGAAATGAATTAAATCAATAATAAAAAAATAATCAGAGATTTCACCCAAGCAGGTAATCACAACAAAAATAAATGTGGAAATAAAGTGCGGAAATAATAAAGGAAAGAATACACCAGATTTATAGTGGTTCAGTCCAACCTGACCTACGTCCTTTCCCCAGAGGCACCCTCTGAGTATTGCACTAAACCTTTAGTGGCTCTCCTTTAGCCCCCACAGCTAAGTGGAGAATCCCTTACAAAATCACTTCCACTTTCCTCGGTGCGGCGGGGGAGTTACGTCTTTTGACACTAAAGATATCTTCTTCTTTCCAAAATGTCCCTCAAGATGAACCTGAAATCCGATGGTACTAAGGTTCAAGCTTGTCAGAGCAACCATGTGAAATCCCCTCCACACTCCCTTGAAACCCCCTCCAAGGATCTTCTCCCTCTCTCAATCTTTACCTTTCCTCTCTTCCTTTCAAGTTCTCTCTTCAAGTATTCTCCAGAAGAACAAAGTTTCAATGGCTGCCAAAGACACTCACCAAGTGCCTTGACAAAGCTTAAAAGAGGGTTTTGAAAAATCATAAAAATAAATATTCATGGCAAATTTCATCCAGGACAATCACAGTATTGTCCCGTATGATGTGCTTAAAAAGAGGGCTTAAGAAAACCCTAAAAACTCAATTTATGCCCCAAATATCATCCTGGATGATTGAAGGATCATCCAGTATGATGTGAAGAATTTTTATTGATAATCCCGGACAATATCAGGATAGTCCTAAATGATCAGTTCAAACTTATACAGATTGTCCAGGCCGATATTGTGGATCGTCATGAACGATTACAAGAAAAAGTTATGGTATTTCATCTTGGACGATTTAGGAAAATAAAGTATGTCGGCAAATATTGTCTGGTACAATATACAGATCATCTAGGATGATCTGATTGAAAAATTTAACCATAATTAGTCCCCTAATCATATGATCAATTTAGACATGAATTGTATTGATCATCTAGGATGATCTCGATCATCTGAGATGATTAGAACAAAATTTGAATCTTAAATCTTTACGAAAATTATCATTGGTGGTTGTTTTCCAAGATTATAAAGGATCATCCTAGATGATTCAAAATTATCCAGTACGATTATTTCAAAGAGCTGATCATCATGTAAGATCAAAATCGTCCAATATGATTAGTTCAAAACTTGAACTTATAGTTTTGACTCAATCTCCCTCCCCCATAGTGTATGTGTGCATGGTCACCAACCAAGCATAGACCCTTCCAGGACTAGACTCAAGAAATAAAAAATGCTTCAATGAATATTACAAAAATTATTATAACATAACCTATTTTACCAAATGTTGAGCCTTGAATCTTTATTGGATGGTGCATAATATTCCTGAAAACATTAATACATACAAACAAAAATATATTGCAAATACAAGTAGACAATTGGATGTGAGCCATAATATTTATTATCATCAAAATCATAAACTCATAAGCTCGAGTTGCAATAGCTGTGGGATTGGATAATTCGAGAGGAATGCTTAGGGAAGTCTAGGGAGGGTATTCAAAGAACTAGAATAGAATGAGGCACTCTGGATCAAGCATCCCTATTCAAACACCTCTCACATGCTCAGACGACCAAGATCGATCGACCTATCACTGAATAACCACAAGGTAGAAGGGGACGTCCTCCCAGAGGTATTTGAGCTTGAAGCCGGTGAGCCCAGGCTTTGGAAGCCTTTAGATTAGGCCTGAGATAGAGGGGACCACTAGAGCTAAATCTTTACTAGTTTGGGTAGTCATCTGCCAGAGACTGGGTTAAGATAAACTAGAAAGTTTGCTAGGGATATAGCGAGCTCAACTAAAGGCTTAATTGGTCAAGAGGCAGCCCAATTATTGGAGGTGGTTCAAATAGACCTAAACATGTATAGTTTTGGTTTATTTGGGCTTAACTTAGGTCAAGTCATGGCATGAGCTTTAAAGGGGAGGTAGGTCATAGCGAACCTAGCCATGGATTAAATTGGCCCAGAGGCCACCATTTAAAGTTTGTAAGGGGTGTTAAATCCTAAAGAACTAGTCTTGAGGCAAACCAAAAGGGGGAGGGGTGAATTGATATTTAAAAACTTATTTACCAAAAAGAAAGTATTTTATGTAACTTTATGTGAAAATGAATTAAATTCATACTAAAAAGATAAATCAATATTTTCACCCACATAGTTAAACGTAAGAAAAATAAATATGGAAAAAATAAAAAGAAAGAACTCCTTAGATTTATAGTGGTTCAATCCAACCTAACCTATGTCCACTCCCTGGAGGCACCCTCAAGGTATTGTACTAAAACTTTTTAGTGTCTCTTCTTTTGTCCCACATCAACGCGGAGAAATCTTACAAAATTTTTCTACCAACCCAATGCAGTAGAGGACTAAAAACTCCTTTCACAAGCAAATAACCTTGAATCCTTTTTCTCCCTCTAAGAGATGGCAAAGAACAACCAATACCTTTCACATTCCCTAGAATGATGGAGTAGTAAGGTCTTTTGACATCAAACAAATCTTCTTTTTCCCAAAACTTCCCTCAAGACAAACATTGTATCTGATGGTACTAAGGTAAAATCTTGTAGGAGAAATTGTGTGAAATCCCCACCACACTACCTTCAAACCCCCTCAAAGGATCTTCTCCCTTATATACTCCACCATTTACTCTCTCCCTTTCATGTTCTCTCTTCATGTTTTCTCCAAAATAATTAATACATAGTAGCTACCAAGTGCCTTGAGAAAGCTTAAATAGAAATTAAATTCTGTCTTCAAAGTTCATACAACACAATCAATAGATTATCCAATACGATTAGAAAATAGCCCTTTCAACCAGTTTAATCAATATTGCTATATATGATTAATTCAAGTATTTGAATAGATCATCCAATATGATATTGGTATTATCTGGGATGATTAGTTCAACCAAAATATAGTTCATCCAAGATGAAACATAGGATAACCAAAATCATCTATGTTGATCATCTAGTACTATTCAGTTCGTACAATACAATCCGAATATCTAAATTAAGCAGATTTGATTGACTAATCATAGGATTAATTTAGGCATGATTGTCATAGATCATCCGATACAATGTACATCATCCTAGATGATTAGAATAAAATATGATATTCAAAATCATGCATAAATTATGATTGAAAACTATTTTTCATGAACATAACTAATCATCCTAGATGATCTAAATCATCTAGTATAATTTGTTAAAAGAGTTGATCGTACAGTACAATATAAATCATGCAATACAAATAGTTCAAAAACTGAGCTTCTAGTTTTAACTCAATCGCACTCCCCCTTAGTGTGTGTGTGAATGGTAACCGAACAAGCATACGCCCTAACAGAACTTAACTCAAAAAATTAAAAAATACATCAATGAATATTTCAAAAATCATTACAACATAACCTATTATACATTATTTTAATCCTTGAATCCTTGTTGGATGGTGCATGGTTTTCCTAAAAAGTTAGTACATACAAACAAAAATATTTTAAAAAATATAAGTAGACAACATGATGTGAGCTATAATATTTGTTATTATTAAAAACACAAACATATGAGCTCAAGTTATAATACCTGAATTCCCTGATATGGCTCAGTTTGATAATGTTTTGGGCAGGTTTGGGCCGATTTACGTTGAACTCTAATCAAGCCAAGTGGTGGGGTTGAGGCAGAAGGTGTATTTGGTCAAGGGGTACTGAATGCAATCAATTGGGTTTGGTATGGTCAATGGAGGAAGTTGGCTCATGTTAAAGTGGTTTGGCGACTTTAGGCTAGCCAAAAGGTTGACCCAAGTCAAATTAAGGGCTTGCCTAGCTAGCGTAGAAGTGTTAGACTTAGGGCCACCAAATAGAAGGGTTAGTTAGGCTTGGTGAGGCCTAGGTTGGGACATGGCTCTATCCTAGGTGGTTTTGACTACTTTGGGTCAGCCTAAAGGTTGACTCATGGGATGGGTTAACCAAGGTAAGTGCATTGGGTCATGGGGAACCCAATACTACCATTGGCTTGATTTAATTTACCTAGGGTTAAGAGTTTGATCAAGGGGAACCCCTATTTGGTCACTTACGTCAAGCAAAATGGCTAACCCAAGTGAGACCAAGGCTTGGGTATTCAAGGGGGGGCGGGGGGGGGGGGGGGGGTTCTCTTAAGGACCCAATGGGTGACCCCAAAGGTTTGAATTAGTTTGGGGAGGTCTTGGCCAAAGTGTTTTAGAAGGTGAAAGTGTATGGAATGTTTGGTCAAACTTGCTCAACTAAGTTGACCTAGGTTCAAAGGTTGGGTCCATTGAGTTCATGTTGACCATATAAACTCAATGGGAAGGGTCTTAAGCCAAGAGGAGGTCATTTGGTTGAAAATGGGTATTTATACCCTTAGAGGTTACTTTAGTCAACCCTAGTTGACTTGGTCAATCATGTCAAACCATGGTGAGGGTTTGGATCCAATATGTTCCTAAGGGAATTTATGATCTATTGGGATAGGTTTTGAAGATTGATGAGGGAAGGCCATGTTGGATTTTGGGGAAAAGACCAAAAACCCCTTAAGGTCATTTTTGTCATTTTGACCCCAAGTTTACATTGGGTCAAAGTGGGTCTAGCAAAGTGTAATTTATTGGTCACCATCATAAAAAAAGGCCATGGATGTGGTTGGAAGGTTTGGAAGGGGTTTCAATGTCAAATTCCATTGTATAACATGTCCAGTGGACCATGCTATAAATAACTGAAGGTTTTACAACCTTCAGAAATCAATATAGTTTTTGGGGCTAGAGACCTTTAAATGAGCCCAAACTTGGAGGGTTGATACTAGAGACATCTTATATAAATATGGAATTGATAGACCTTGAATTAAAAATAAATTGATTGGATTTCAAGGTGATAAAAAAATCAACTAGTAGACCTGGATCATTAACCCTATGGTTTGGTTTACAATGTTGGATTTGTATTGGGTTTAGGAGTTGAATGGCTAGAATTGGACCATCCATATAAATGAAAGTCAACTGGATGATTGAATTTGATTGGATATTATTTAGGGATTGATTGAAAGTTTGATTGAAGGCTAAATCAAGGATTAAACCGGAATGTGGGAAATAGTTTGTAACGTTTTAATTGAGCCTTATCTAGGACATATATTATTAGGAAGTAAACATTTTCCAATTATTGGGTTAGCAGGAAGAAACCCAAGTGGGTCTTAGTAACCTTATACATAAATGAGGTCAACCCCTAATATGTGTAGTAGAATGAAGTTCTGGTGCACATATTGGTGTTGACCAAATGAAATGATAAAATTGGTGATTTTGATTCTATAAAAAGGGAGGACCAAACCTTAGGGAATTAAAATTTAGTAGGCACTAGGGTGGTGCCATAAAGGGCATTATCTACCACTAATAGGTGATCCTATGGTGGGGTATAAATATGCCCAGTATAGAGGATAATATCGAACGGTCTTATGGTGGGGTCAAAAAATGCCCAACATAGAGGACCGAATGATCATATAATGTGGGTAGGAATTTGCCTATCACAAAGGATTAGGTTGAATGGTCTTACGACTAAGTCAAAATATGTCCAATACAGAGGATCAGATGATCACATAATAGGGGTAGAAATTTGCCCATCGTAGAGGAACATGTTTAATGGTCTGTGGTGGGGTCAAAATATGTCAAACATAGAGGACCGGATGATTATATGATGGGGGTAGGAATTTACCCATCATAAAGGATCAAATTGAATGGTCTTATGGTGGGGTTAAAATATGCCCAACATTGAGGACCAGATAATCATATAATTGGGGTAGGAATTTGCCCATCACAGAGGATCAGGTTGATTTTTCTTATGGTGGTTCAAAATATGCCCTACATAGAGGACCAGTTGATCGTATGATGGGGGTAAAAATTTTCCCATCATAGAAGAGAAGGTTGAATGGTCTTGTGGTGGGATCAAAATAATGATCATATGATGGGGGTAGGAATTTGCCTATCATAGATGATCGGATTGAATGGTCTTATGGTGGGGTCAAAACATGCCCAACACAGATGACTGGATGATCATATGATGGGGTAGGAATTTTCCCATCATAGATAATTGGGTTAAATGGTCTTGTGGTGGGGTCAAAACATTCCCAATATAGAGGATCAGATGATCATACGATGGGGATAGGAATTTTCCTATCAAAGAGGATCATGTCGAATGGTCTTGTGGTTGGGTTAAAATATAACCAATATAGAGGACCGAATGAGATTGATTGATAATTTTGATCTTTTGAGAATGCTTGGATAGTAGAAATAGGGTCAATCAAAATTAATTCAAAACATCAAAATATTTCATTAATTAAAAAATCTAAGTTACATCAAGCATAATATTTCTTAAGGAAACACCCATTTACTGGCAACATCGAGTGATTTCTCTTACAATCCACTAGCTGATATGAGTCTCCTTTACAGTCAGTTTCTATAATGAAGGGTCCTTCCAAAGTTGGTTCAAACTTCCACCAATCTTTCAGTGAGCTAAGATAAGCCTCCTACGAACCAAAGCCAAGTCTCCTACTTAGAAGGTTCTAAGTTGCACTAACTTATTATGAGCTTGAACCATTCAGACCTTATATAATTATATATTCTATTGAGCTTGGAGATGGCACTCTTCAAGGCCCTTAAGTTCTTCTAGTTGGATTTGTGTGTTTCACTTAATTGTAATTTGATTTTGGATAGCAACTAAAAATTTGTATCTCTAAGGGGAGCATGACCTCAAACCCATACACTAGTGAAAATGGAGTGGATTGGGTCGAGATTCTATAAGTGGTCTGTTAGGCCCATAAAGCTTCCACCAACTCTCATCCTATTGATGTTTGTTATCATCAAGGGTTTTTTGAAAATCTGCACAAAACTCTTATTGAAGGGATCAGCCAACCCATTAGCCCAAGGGTAATAGATTATTAAATATCTCCAATTAATGTTATGGCATCTTATTAAACTATTAATTTTTTTAGACTTGAATGCATATCCATTATCAAATATAAATTTGTGGGGTGCATTGAATTGATATATGAAATTCTCATGAAATAATTTTAAAATATGGTGTGATGTTACATTACGTAGGGTAATTACTTCTGCCCATTTTGAAAAGTAATCAGTTATAGCTAATATAAAGTGATGATCCATTGAAGAACGAGGGTCCATCAGCCTGATAACATCTATACCTCAACTTTTGAAGGGCTATGAAGCTATTGTGAGATATAATACATTAGGAAGCTAATATAAAACCACTCCATGGACCTGACATTGATGATAATGTTTTTCAGTGTTCATACAATCGTCAATAATTGTAGGCCAAGAGTATCCAAGTCTTTTTATTCTGAACTTTATTTTTTGACTTGATTGATGAACATCAAATAGTTTAGAATGAACCTAATTGATGATATTTAGGGCCTCTCACTGTCCTAAATAATGTAGCCACATCTCATCGAACAATCGACTGTATAATGTATTGTTTACTAGAATATATGATAAGGCACATTTCTTGATTTTATTGGTAAGGGATTGGTTCTGGGGAAGTGTACCCTCTAGAAGGTAGTCGATTAATGGTTGTATCCAATCACCTTCTTTGTTGGTTGTTGAAGAAGAAGAAAGGATCTAGGGAGATCACTTGTTGATGTTCTCAGAATCTATAGGGAAGAGGATCTGAAGACCTTGAATATCTATAGGAATGAAATCTTCTTTTGGGCATGCAAATTTCATTGCAAGCTTTGTTAAGGAATCCACCACAGAGATGCTTCCATGGGGAACACTATACAAAGTTATGGAGGGGATCTGCTCGAGTAGATGATTAGTGTATTGATGGTACTTGAGGAGGTTACGATTAAAAACCTTATAGGTTCCTACAACCTGGTTGATTATCAGTTAGGAATCACCAAAAATTTTAATCTCATTAATCTTCTCTAGTATTATAAGTTCCAAGAAGAATATTAGAACTTCATACTCAATATCATTTTTCATGCAAGGCTATGATAAATGGTAGGAAAAATGCATCATTCCCTTCTCCGGTGATATGAAAATTAGGCCAATTCTAGCTTTTTTGGAAATTATAGATTTATGGGTTTTGCCCATTGAGTGGATGTCGCACCATCAAAATATAATTCCAAGATAGGGTCATCGAATTCCTTAAAATCATTATTAGTTCATTGGTTAAATCATCATTTAAGGGAGAATCAATTAGTAGCGGGTGCAACACAAAGAAGTCAGAAATAGCCTGTCCTTTCATAGCACGCAAGAGAATGAAAGTGATTTTAAATTGGAGAATTATCATAGACTACTGAGCCAAACATCCTGACAATGTAGGTCGGGTCATAAGATATTGCAATAGATTGACTTTGGAAATCAAGCTGATTGAATGAGAATGTATGTAGTGTCTTAGTTTTTTGGCTACAATAATTAAAGCAATATAATGCTTCTCGATTGAAGGATATTCAGTTTTCATAGGAAGAAGTATCTGGATAAGGTAATAGAGAGCATTTTCTTTTTCCTCATTATTAACCTGAGCTGACAGGGCACCAAAGGCCTCACTAGGGCCGTAGTGTAGAGGATCAAGGGTTTCTTTAGAATATTAAAAAGGTATTCTTTGATGTTATCAAAAGCATTCTGACATATCTTCTTAAAAGGGTTGGCATCTTCTTAAAAGATCAGAGATAAACCTCCTTATATACGCCATCCTACCTTATAGGGACCTCAATTGGGTAAGGCTTCTAAGAGGTGGAATATCTAAAATGGATTTAATTTTTGTTGGATTAATCTCAATTCCATGGTGTCTTACTATGAATCCTAAAAATTTTCTAGAGGAGACGCCGAAAGCACACTTTATATGATTCATTTTTAGGTCGTAGCGATGCAACTACTCGAAGATGACTCTTATATAAGTGAGCCTCTTTAACTTTACTCTTGACACTAAATCATCAATGTAGTAGTCAACTTGATTGTGGATTAAGTCATCAAAGATTCGAGTCATGGCCCGCAACTAGGTTGCACCAAAATTTTTTTGTCCAAAAGGGCATCACCCTATAACAAAAGTTTCCTATGGGAGTTTTGAATGTGGTGTTTCTCTCATCTTCCAGGCCATCCTAATTTGATTATGACCAAATGAGTCATCCTTAACAGAGTAAATAACATGTAAGGAGGCAATGTCAACCATGAGTTCATGTAAGGGTAAAGGAAATTCAAGCTTTGGACATGCCTTATTCAGATCTCTATAATCAACACAAATATGAATTTAATCATTTTTTTAAAAAAAATAGTACGATACAGGCTACCCAAGAGGGGTACTATTCCTCTTGAATTAATTAATCCTTCACCATGTTCTTGATCTCATAAATGACTTGTTGCTTTATCTCTAAGCGCATGCGTTGAGGAGCTTATTTAACATGAATGACATCATATCAGATTCCAAGTTTATGGACTACTACATCAGTGGATAGACCCAATATTTTGTCATATGTCTAGGTGAAGCAATCCCTAAACTCAAAAAGAAGTTGAATTAGATTAGCAGATTCATCTTCAGTTAATAGAGTACTAATGAAAATGGGGTGAGGGTCATCATCGATACCCAGGTTGATCTTTCTCAACTCATCGACTGTCAATTTAATCTCTTCCTCAATTTCAGTGGGTGTATCCCAAACTTGAAGTTCATCAGAATGATCTAAAGTTTTAAAATAGAGTCTATAGAGAGGACTGATGACTTCAGTAGGGATACTCTAAGATTAAAGATGGTAAGTTATCATTTGTATTATTCATTGTCATCAAATAAACTAACAGTACCAAAGCTGATACCACTTGTTAAAATTTTTCTTTATTTCTGTTTCCTAAATGTTCTCGTGATATCTAGCTTGACCCTTAGTCTATCAATACGATAAAGGGCCCTTGGAAAAAGAATTCTTTAAACACACAGAAAAGTAGCCTAAAGGTAATTCTATTAACTCATTGGAATCTATCTCCTCGAGGGTTACACTACTTTACTCCCTTGAGGAGGAGGATCCAGGGAAGATTTTTTGGACTTTCCTTACTTCACTATTTAGGTTAGGTCCTCTTTAATATATAACCCTGCAACTCTGCCAGCCGACATTGGGTTCAAGAATAGGGCCTCAATTCTCCTACTAATCTTTTCATACATCATTAATTCTTTTTTTGAAAGAAAGCCATAAAAAAAGCTTTATAGAAAAATCAAACTAGAATATCTTTCCTACAAGCATCTGATTCCTCCTTTATTAAATTGATAAAATAAGGAGGAATCTTATCCATACTAACATCATCCCAAATGAAAGATTTTAAACAAGCATAGTTAGCACAAAGATTAGCTAACTTTTTGCATTTTCTACTAACCCAATTAAAGATAATAAAATCAAAACTATTGATAAAATAAAGATCATCAATTTCTTTACCTCCTTTGCCCACCGAATTTTGAATGAAATCCATAATATTTTTGTTGTCTCCTTCAATTATCAATCCTTTGTAATCGTACATCTAGCTCCTTATAATTTCTTTAACCGAAAGAATGGCTTGAAGTTCCAGAGATCCAATATCCAAATGAATAAGAGATTTGCCTAATGCCATTAGAAATCTCCCCTTATAGTCACGGATGACTCCTCCAGTTCCTGCTTTGTTGTTGTCATACAAAGAAGCATCAATATTTATTTTAATCCAATCAGGTGGAGGAGGATGCCAAGTATTGGACAATCTATAAGGTTGATTAGCATTCTCGATACCTGAGTTTAAGCATTGATAAGGCTTTTGAATGGATTAATAGCTGACAACATTCATAGCAATATACTTTGTGCTTGTATCTTTCCCCTCATGAACACAAAGGTTCCTAGCTTTCCAGGATAAGAAGACCTGATTGCAAAAGAGATTGATTAAAACTTGATTTTGAGCATTCAACCATATATAATAGGATTCAAGAGAGCTGAAACATGGAATACCGAATCGCCAGCTGTTAACGTGCTCTACAGCTTATTTCATTTTCCTGCATTTGAACACAATGTGTTCAATGTCTTCCACCTCCTCACATCCTCTAGGACAAATATCCATTTCTTGTAATCTTCTATAACTTAAGAATTGGTTAGTGGGAATTGCTTTGTGAAAAATGAAATTACTAGATGGACAAGATGGGGGGTGAATTGTGAAAGTTTTGTAGCAATAAATAAAACCTAAACATGAGTTCTAATATTTTTGATTTTTTTTAAGGTTTTAACATGAAAATTTAAAACAACTTCTAAGGCAACGGGCAACAATAAAATCTTTTTTCTTTCACAATTTTTCCAAGCAAATATTATGAAATAAAAATGCACGCAAGAATAAAAACAATAAGGAAAAAGCACACCGAGATTTTAATAGTGGTTTGGTCAAACCATGACCAACGTCCACTCCCCGGAGTCCTCCGCTCCGGGAATTTCACTAGCAACAAATAGCTCTCCTTTTGCCCCCATCGGCAAGGCGGAGAAGCCTTTACAATACTCCCTTTCACCAACCCGGCGTGGCGGAGTGCCAAGCGATGTTTTCACCCTCCTGGTGACGGTAGAGAACCTTCTCGTTTTTCTCCCTCCTGAAGAAGGCAGAGTACCTTCGAGGTTAACGGACGTAGATGAGTCTCCCCATTAGAAAGCCTCCCACAAGTTCTTCCTGGGCCACAGGAGGAGCAAGTTGCAACAAGATCGGAGCAATCGTGTGATCTCCCTCACACCTCTTCTCCCTCACCAAGCTCACCTTCTTCTTCCTCTCTCAACCCCTCAAACTTCTCAACAGCTCCCTCTAGGATTTTCTCTCTACTCGCGTTTCTCTCTTCTCTCTAAAATATGAGAAGTTTTTCACATAAAAACGAGCTCCAAAATCCCTGAGATTTCAAAAGTAGCTATTACAATCGTATAATTCGATTATTGGTCGTACAGTATGATATGTACAAAATAGCTTTGCCCTAGTACGAAGGTGTATGAATAGTTCAAAAACTAATCATATAGTACGATAATATATTGTACGGTATGATTCACAACACATTACTCGTACAGGATGATAGTCGGGATGATCAAATGTTGTCTCTGTTCATTGTATGGTATGATCTACATCGTACCGTATGAATAGTGAAAATCAAGGCATCATCCAGGATGAATTCCAGGATAATCAAATATCATCTCTGTTCATCGTATGGTATGATAGTAATCGTACAGTATGATGAGACAAAAAACATAGGATCGTTCAGGACGATCTCAGGGATGATTAGAATTCATCTCTGTTCATCGTATTGTACGAAGGGGTTCATACAGTACGATTTTTAATTTGTAATTAAGCCTTAATTTCTTACACTAATCATGGGTTAAATTAAGTATGTATTTAAAATAGATCGTACTGTACGAACGTCGTCGTACAGTACGAATGGTGCAAAATATCATACTTGACTTATCAAGACGGCTAGGGCTTTGGATTTGAAACAGATCGTACCGTACGATAGTATTCGTACAATAAGATTTGTTCACAGAACACGTGTTATAATAGTATATCGTATAGTATGAATTAAATTTGTACATTACGATTACCAGAGAATAAAAAACTATATTTCTTACTTTTAAAAACCATCTCCCCCTGTGTGTGTGTATGATTGCTCAGACTTACCTGTAGTTTGTGGCCAGACTCAAGAAAATAAAAATTAAAATAAATAACAAAATACATTGTCCGACTCATACTCCTAATCCAACTAGTCTTAAGTCATCCCGTTGTCCTGAGTGGCTTGTGATCTTCCTGAAATGTTAGTACTCATGGACAATAGCAAACATTAAATGATATTCAATAAAAAAGTATTTTAGGCAACATTATTTGGCATCATCAAAATCTCAACCTCGAGGTCATGGGTCGCAACAAAAAATCCTCCACCAAAAAGTCCCAACTTTAGGATTAAGCCTTGCTCTTCCCAGCCATTCCCATATAGGAATTTATGTAGCTTTTTCTTCCATTGCTTCGTACGCCAAGGATGAAATAGTTTTCCCAGATTTGACGTGGATTAATTCCACATAATCTTCTGGTTCTTCTTCGGAAATCTAGATTGATTTAATTAATTCCACCAATTTCTCACCAAAGTACTTTTGAAGTTCATTATTATTCCATCTCCCATTGCATATAAAATCATTCACTGTTTTGGAGCTTCCTTCCATAATGTTTACAAATGTTGGCCATTTATCAATACATTTGTCTAAAAGCCAAATGTCCTGGAATACATTCACTGAGTTGTCATCAACAATTCTCCATTTGACTAATCTCTTGAGAAATTTCTACCCATTGGTGATCAGTTTCCAAGCTGTCGATCCTCCCCTTCTATTTGAGTTTCCCCTTAGGATTTCACCATATTTAGGAAATAAGATCTTGTGCATCAAGGAATCTCTATTTTGATTATATTTCCATGCCAATTTTGCTCTTAATGGCCCAATGTTTTTAGAGCAAGCATTGATTCCTTTCCCTCCAGCTTCTTTAGATTTACACATGGAATCCCAGCAAACATAATGAATCCCATCTTCTCCTCTGTTTTTTCTCCAAATAAATCTTCTACATAGTTTATCCACCTCATTCAAAATCTGTTTAGGAACCAATGAAAGTATTGAGTGAAATGTTGGATATGATAGTAGGACATATTTGACTAGAGTTATTTTTCCAGCTAATGAAATAAACTTGCTGCCCCAAACATTTAGCATGATCATAGCTTTGTCTAAGATGAATTGGAAGCCTGCTTTAGCCATCCTTCTTAGCACCATCTTGATGCCCAAGTAAGAAAACTCCTTTACTTCTTTGTACTGCATAATCTTGCATATAGTTCTCCTTTTCTCTCTCTTTACAAATTTTCCATACATTATACCACATTTTTGTATATTGACCTTTTGACCCATCCATCTACAAAAGTTTGACAAGATGCATTTAATCTCTTTTACCTTTCTAATATTTGCTTCAGAGAAAATGACAATGTCGTCAGCATATAATAAATGAGAAAGTTTAGGGCCCTTATTAGTAATACCAATGCCAACCTAATTGCCTTTTTGAGTAAATGAATTAGAAAGGATTTGAGCACACATGAAAAACAATATAGCAGATAGAGGGCATCCTTGTCGAAATCCGCTCTTAGCTTCAATCCAATTGGAAAAGTTCCCATTAATGAGTAGGGAGAATTTAGGATTATAAATGCACTCCCAAATAAGTTTAGCAAATTTGCAAGGGAAGCTGATTTCATCCATTACTTTTACTAATGTCTTCCACCCCATTGAGTCATATGCTTGCTCCATGTCAATTTTGAATGATACTAAACCTTTAGAAGATTTAGACTTTCTGAATTTATGGAAAATTTTGTGGGCTACTAACTGATGATCAGAGATTGATCTTGAAAGTTCATTAGGGATGTTAGGCCCTTAAGAACTAGCCCGAGGCTAACCAAGAGGGGAGGGGAGGTGAATTGGTATTTAAAATTTCTTTAAGCAAAAGAACAAATATCACAAACCAAAGTCACCACGGAACAGCAAGTGCAAAAAAATAAAGTGCTAAAGCAGTAAAAATAATACAAGGGTTTATAGTGGTTCGGTCAACTTGACCTACGTCCACTCCCCGGAGGCACCCTCCAAGTATTGCACTACCAAAGTGACTCTCCTTTAGCCCCCACAGCTAGGCGGAGAATCCCTTACAAAAACCTCCTTTTTGCCACCCCGACAAGGCAGAGAACCCCACTCCTTTTGCTTCCTCCTGAAGAAGGCAGAGAACCTCGATCAATCGATGAATCTTACCTTTCCCAACCCTTTCAAGGACAAGAGACTCTAGTGGAAGAAGAAGTGGAACAATGCTTGGAGAAACCCTTGTAAACTCCCTCACAAGGTCCCCCTCATAAGATCCTCTCTCTCTCTCTCTCTCTCTCTCTCTCTCCCTCTCTCTCTCTCTCCTTTAGGTTTTCTCAGGTCAAGACAGCAGCCAAGGATGTTCAAAAATGTTGAATAAAAGCTCTTAAATAGAAGAGCTTCAAAGGAGCTCAATAAATGCAAGTTGCTGACTTTATCGTCCAGGATGATTATCCTATCATCATGTACGATCAGTTCAAATCACAGATGATCGTCCAGAACATCGCTCAGAAAATGAGCTGGATGATTGAAAATTGGCTTGATCGTCCAGGCTGATCTCATGATCATCCCAGACGATCAGTTCAAATCAGAGGAAAATCATCCAGAGCATCGCCCGGAATTCGAGCTGTCCGATCCAGATCGGTCAGAATATCGCCCGAAATTTATGCTGGCTGATATTTATCATCCATGAGCAACTAAGGGTTTTTGAATAGATCATCTAGGCCGATCCTGCGATCGTCCAGGATGATGTGATCATACCAATCATCCTTAATTGCTTACTTATTTGCCGGATCAATTTAGGCATAATTATGCCATATCATCCAGGCCGATCCAAGATCGTACTGGCCAATTTCCAAAAATACATAATACTTAAATTGATCATGGCGGCTATTTCTTTCTGTTTTGAGCCTATCATCCTGGCCGATACAGGTATCATCCTGGCCGATACAGGTATCGTCCAGGTCGATCGGCTAATGATGGTTGCCTTAATTAAGAAACCTGATTAGGGTTTCTATTTTAAAACATATCATACATGATGATATAAATTTTGTCCAAGATGATGTGAATAAAAATAGAAATTTTAAATCACTCAAGTGTCTGTGTGTAGGGTTACTTAGCATCAGACATTTCACAAGATCACAATTGACTCGAGAAAGGAAAAAGAAAAAATACAGATTTACTCAGACCTAGTCTACCAAATCTTGAGCTGGCTCCATTTGTCTTCTAATCTCTTAGCCCTGAAATATCAGTAGAAAAAGGCAGTCTAAGTGTTTGCTAACATCAAAATCACAATTCATGAAACAAAGTTTGCAACAATCTCCCCCTTTTTGATGAGGGCAAACACTTTGATGATCATAGTAATGTAATTCAAGAATTTCAAAAATTCATAGTAGAAACAAGTTCAAGTACAAACTAAAGCAACAAGCATAATCAATAAGTACAAACAAGTGCAAGTACAAACTAACAAGTACAAACATATTATTCCCCCTTTTGACATCTCAAAAAGGAGGAGGGAACTAAAAAGCAACTAAAGCTACTACACAAAACCATAAGCAACTACAAAAAGTAAAAAAAGAAAAAACCATCATAAGCAACTACAGAAAATAGAATCTAAGACTAGAAAGGTGAGGGATCCTAATCATCAAATGAAGGTGGTGGTGGTGATGGCTGCTGAAAGAAACTGGTCATGGCAGCAAACTGTGAGCAAAACTAGGCCATGTCTTAGTCGTGCTAATGCTGCTGGTGTGCAGCATATGCATCAAAATGGACTACATCCTCATCGTGCTGCTGATGGTGGTGAGCTACAAAAGTGTCTAATCGAGTCTCCAACCAATCAAATCTCTCTACTGACTGATCAAACTATGAGTGCTGGCGGAGAGGAGCAGGTTCAGGAACGGGAATGGGAGCCTCCTCCTCCTCAGCCCCCTGAGATTCTCCATCCCCGGGTGGAGACGAGTACTGTGAAGGATATTGAAAGAGCTGTTTGAGTATCAAGGAGGCTGAAGGTCGTGATCAGCAGGATATTGAAGTTGATATTTTGTTTCAAGAATATAAGATATGAGGTGTCCTAAAGCCAGGTTGGGTTTCCTCTAATGGCCTAGGTCGCAGATTATTGTCAAATGATCAATGTATCAAAAAATCAAGTCAGTAACATTAAAATCTCTATGGGCCATGACATAAAAGGTAGTCAGAGAAAGCAGAGGAGTGATGTGGACTTGGTCCCCAGCTTTTGGAATAATGCAAGTGCAAAGGACATGCTGGATTGTCCTAGCATCTTTGACTAAAGAGCTAGTATCTCCAACATGATAGGTTACGTTAGTCGGGAGAAGAAAATGATTTGCCGAGGTTCAGTCAAAATCAGGATCTGAGATGATGGAATGCAGCTTATCCCTAGTGGTAGATAGCTGCAACAGTTAATCATAGTCCTGATATGTGATCTCGACCGGGCGTCAATTCACATAGGAGGTCAGGGCTGTGTAAGCAGAGTTTATGCGAAGATTTGCAAAAACTTCAAGAAGAAGTTCAGAAGAAAAAGGGACTGCGAGGGTAAGAATGAAATAGAGAGAAGTGTGAGTAAAGAGGACTAATATCGGATATGAGAGGTGGATAGGGTTGATGATTCTGGAGAGAGTGATGCCACATTCTTTATAACGACAGTATGCAGCTTGATCTTCTGCTTCCTAAAAATGAGGGTCTAGTGTAGCCCTTGAAGAGCTCCCAGAAGATTGTCGAACTCGCTTTCCACCAGCCATAGCAAGAAAACAGTAAGCAAAAGAGAGAGAAAGAGAAGCTTGAGGTGAAAAATAATGGATGAAAGGCCTAAATTTAACGGAACGGACACATCGTCCAGGACGATCGTGGAATCGCCCAGGATGATCTGGTTCAATTATTACGTACAGGCCGATTGGTCAAAAAGTTGGTCTGATCGTCTGGGCCGATCAGATATCGGCCAGGACAATTAGACACATGCGATCGCCCTGAGGAGTCAAGCCAGACAACCGTTGAAAAAGTATATCATCTGGGCCAATAAGGTGTATCGTCTAGGACGAAGCATAATAATTGATCATACCGATCAAATTTAAAATATTTTAAATCTGTGCCACGTGTATCGTCCAGGACGAACAGTGGATCGGCCAGGACGATGTCCAATAATGGATCGTCCGGGGCAATTTTAAGGATTTTAAACATACTGATACGTGGTTCATCTAGGACGAACCAATGTATTGGCCAAGACGATGACCATAAATGCATCGGCCAGGATGAAAATTGTATCGGCCAATACGATCAAGATGATTGTAATAGAGTTCGATCAGATCGTCCAGGACGATAAGGTATCGTCCGAGATGATTATTTACAGCAAGCTTAGAAAAGTTTAGCAAATGGAATTTTGAAGAGAAATTATTATATCATCTAGGACGATATAGATATCGACCAGGACGATGTGGAAAGAATTTGGAAACCAAGGAAAGATGGAGATGATCAGAGAAAGCCCCAAAAATAAATAAAATAAAATAAAAAGCTAAAAACAACAACGAAAAACTAAAAACTAGCAAAGAAAAAAACATGAAATTTTTGTTTTTAACTTATATATATATATATATATAATTTTAGCAAAGCATCCATATGACAAATTTCCCAAGTAAATAAATTTTAGAAATTCAAAAGATCAAAGAGTTAACAATGTCATAATCTGAAAACGGTAGAATATCCAATCATGTTAATCCCTAGCTCATACTTCTTTCAGGGTAAAAATTATCTTTTAAAAAATAGAAGGCCTAACTCATATCAAACTAATTGGGTAAAAGAAGATTCGTTCAAAACTTGGCTACAAAAAATATCTTATAAAATAATATATCAAAGCAATTTGTCTCAATCATAGAATTTGAAATCAAGCCTTTGAAAATATCAAGTAATTCATGAATTCTTCTAAAATTTTTAAAGTTTGAAAGAGGGATAAGCTTGTCTTATGTGGGCTCATTTTATGCCTCTTGTCAATTTGAATGGCGCTCTTTACGCATCTTTTGATTTTTGATAATTTTTTCAATTTGGCATCATTGCGCATCTTTCTGTTTCTAGCATCATTGGCCTTTTTATTATTTTTTGTTCTTGCAAGCTAGATCCCTTTTTTATTAACTCTTAAAATATAATTAGTTGTGAGTATATCTTCCAGATACTAGAGAAGAAAAAAACTCACTCTCTAATATAAGGAAGAATATACCACAAAGCAGACTTTAGCAATTATATGATAAGTGCAATGGTAAGATTTCAATTAACTTGAAAGATATATAAAAGCTTTGGCTTTATAAATATAAGGTAGATTACTGTAGCAAGATAAAAAAGATCTTAATTTAAAAAACCAGTTGTTAATTTGAGATAGATCTTTGTTTAAAAAAGAAAAAAATTATACCACTAAAAGAGGTTAGAAGAAGGGAAACCATCAACGATGTTTCTCCCTTTAACCGATTTAGAGATGCTAGTCATTGGCTTTAAATCTCCAAAATCTAAAAGCTTAAAAAAAATCATCATATAAAAAACCAAAGTTAAAATAAAATCAAACAACTAGAACAAAAACTAGCACGGAAAAAAATAGAAAATAACACTAATCAACACATGCTTTTCAAGAATTTATGAAGCAGCAAGTTTAAGCAATTATGAGCTGTGAACCTCCATTTTGTCCAAGTATCATATGCTCTCACGAGATCTTTAGTGAGAGCAATCCTGCAAGAATAAAAAACTATCAGATTTAGGAACCCAAAATGGTTTAGGTCCCTTCTCATGAAAAGCAGAATGTAATGTATATGTGTTATGCTGTGAATCATGCAATTTTGGTCTCCACACCCAATGTGTACTACAGTGAATAGTACAAGTGTGTGAGATGTGTCTTAGCATGCCACATGAAAAACATATAACTCCAGGAAAAGAATTTCTTAAATGGTTTGGGTTATTATGCCTCTTCCTATGTCTTGGCTTTAGATCAAAAATTGGTGTCATCGAATTTCCCTTAAGTAAGTTCAATTCCTTTTTAAGCCTCAAGTTTGTACTTTTTAAGACATCATTTTCAATCCTCAAATTTTACTTCCATTCTTTAGATTTCTTAAAATCAAATTCAAGTGAGGTGTGTGAAACTTTTAATGCATCATGCTCATCAATTAATTATGAATGCTTTTTGTTTAAATCATCAAATTCATCAAGTAGAGCCATGTGATTTGAATCAATCGTAGAATGATCTTTTAGAATAATTTCATGCTCTTTTTGTATATTAAAAAGCTCCAACTTTAAACTAACATGAGTTTTTTTAAGTTTTTTGTATGATGCATAAATTTTCTTACATATTTCGAACAACTGATCATAAGTTGGTTTACATACCTCTTCTTCATCACTTTGATCAAGATGATCTTCCGCCATTAAGCACAAGTTTGTTGTTTCATATTCAGGTTCAGTCTCCGATAAATCAGAAGCAGAATCCGTCCAAAATACCTTTTGAAGTCTCTTTTTGTCCTTCTTAAACTTGGGCTTCTCCTCCCCCTTTTTTTTTGCTTGAGTGATCTTGAAGTGTAGGATAATCAGCTCTGACATGTTCAGGCTTCCTGGATTCAAAACAAACAACATCAGAAGATCCTTTAGAATATTTATTATCCTTACCTTTTCTCCAATTTTGATGATGCTTGTGATTCTTCCTTAGAAAGCTTTTGAATTGCCTTGTGATTAAGGCAATGTCATTGCTCTCAGACCCGGAAGACTCAGAGTTCCTATTGTTGGCCTTCTTCAATGCTATAGTTTTCTCCTTCTTTTCTCACCTGCATCAAGATTTCTTTGATTCACCCCTTGCTCGTAAGCAATGAGTGAGCCAAGTAACTTATCAATCGAATAAGTATTTAAATCCTTAGATTCAGTAATTACGGTGATTTTAGCATCAAAAGAGGAAGGAAAGCATCTTAAAATTTTGTTCACTTTTTGATAGTTTGAAAGTTCTCTTCCTAAGGCATGCAAAGAAGTTACAATTTGAGTAAACCTTGTATACATATTAGAAATTGATTCAGAAGGTTTCATACGAAAAAGTTCATAGTCATTCAACAGAATATTCAAATGAGATTATTTCACTTCATTGGTTCCTTCATAAGTAATGCATAACCTATTCCAAATCACTTTACAAGTAGAGCAAGTATATACACGCATGTAATCCTCAAATTTTAAAGCACAGAAAAAACAATTCAAACACTTCGCATTAAGTTGAGCTAAATTTCTTTCATCAGAAGTCCATTCAGCAAAAGGCACTTTAGTTTTAATTCCATTAAGTTTATGAGAAGGTGGAGAATATCCTTCTTTAATAAGCATCTACATGCGATAATGAGTTGATTGTAAAAAAGTAGATATATGAGTTTTCTAAAAAACAAAAGGAAGGTTGTCAAACAAAGAAGGTCGTGTAATAGAATATCCTTCAGTTGCATTACGATTCCCAAAGTTAGCCTTGGATCAAAACTCAAAAAGTTTTTAAACTCAATTTTTATGAATCCCGCTCTAATACCACTTGAAAATTCATTAGAGATGTTAGGCCCATAAGAACTAGCCCGAGGCTAACCAAGAGGGGGGTGAATTGGTATTTAAAAATTCTTTAAGCAAAAGAACAAATATAACAAACCAAAGTCACCACGGAACAATATGTGCAGAAATTTAAAGTGCGGAAGCAGTAAAAAGTACACAAGGATTTATAGTGGTTCGGTCAACTTGACCTACATCCACTCCCCTGAGGTGCCCTTCTATTATTGCACTACCAAAGTGACTCTCCTTTACCCCCTAAAGCTAGGCGGAGAAGCCCATACAAATACCTCCTTTTTGCCACCCCGGCAAGGCAGAGAACCCAACACCTTTTGCTTCCTCCTGAAGCAGGCAGAGAACCTCGATCAATCGCTGAAGCTTACCTTTCCCAACCCTTCCAAGGATAAGAGACTCTAGTGGAAGAAGAAGTGGAACAATGCTTGGAGTAACCCTTATGAACTCCCTCATAAGTTCCCCCTCACAAGATCCTCTCTCTCTATCTCTCCCCCTCTCTCTCTCTCTCTCTCTCTCTCTCTCTCTCTCTCCTTTAGGTTTTCTCAGGTCAAGACAACAGCCAAGGATGTTAAAAAAAGTTGAACAAAAGCTCTTAAATAGAAAAGCTTCAAAAAAGCTCAATAAATGCAAGTTGCCGACTTTATCGTCCAGGACGATTATCCTATCATCCTTTATGATCAATTCAAATCACAGATGATCGGCCAAAATATCGCTCTGAAAATGAGCTAGATGATTGAAAATTGGCTTGATCGTCCAGGTCAATCTGACGATCATCCCAGATGATCTGTTCAAATCAGAGGAAAATCGTCCAGAGCATCGCCCAGAATTCGAGCTATCTGATCCAGATCGGCCAGAACATCGCCCGGAATATGTATTGGCTAATATTTATCATCCAGGAGCAACTAAGGGTTTTTGAATAGATCGATCAGGCTGATCCTGCGATCATCCAGGATAATGTGATCATATCAATCATCCTTAATTGCTTCCTTGATTGCCGGATCAATTCAGGCATAATTGTGCCATATCGTCCAGGCTGATCCAAGATCGTACTGGCCGATTTCCAAAAATACATAATACTTAAATTGATCCTGGTGGCTATTTCTTTCTATTTTGAGCTTATCGTCCTGGCCGATACATGTATCATCCAGGTCGATCGGCTAATGATGGCTGCCTTAATTAAGAAATCTGATTAGGGTTTCTATTTTAAACCATATCATCCAGGATGATAAAAATATCATCTGGGGTGATGTGAGTAAAAACAGAAATTATAAATCACTCAAGTGTGTGTGTAGGGTTTCTTAGCTTCAGACATTTCATAAGATTACAATTGACTCAAGAAAGGAAAAAAGAAAAAATACAGACTAACTCATACCTAGTCTACTCAATCTTGAGCTGGCTCTGTTTGTCATCTGATCTCTTGGCCATGAAATGTCAGTAGAAAAAGGTAGTCAAAGTGTTTGCTAACATCAAAATCACAATCCATGAAACTAAGTTTGCAACAAATCTACCTCTTATAAAAGTCGCTTGCTCTTATGATATTATCTTTGAAACAATAAACCACAACCTATTTAAAAGAATCGTTGCCGCAATTTTATAAATTGAATTGCAAAGACTAATAGGTCTAAAGTTAGAAGGAACCAAAGGATTTAATTTTTGGAATAAGAACAATAATAGTTTCCTTCCACTTTTCATCCATTTTACCATGAATGATGAAGTGTTCCAAAGCCTTCCATAAGTCATTTTTTATGATATGCCAATACGATTTAAAAAATGAATAAGTCATACCATCGTTGCCCGGAGAAATATTTCCTCCAACCTCCTTGATAACCTTCTCCAATTATTCAATAGTAAAACCTCTATTTAGCAGCTCTATATCCTCTTTATTGATTGTCCTCCACAGTTTTGGCCAATTCTCCAAGTTACAGCTCCTTTCTTCCCATTTGTTTTTGAAATATTGGAGAATTACATCTTTAATTTAATGTTGGTTTTCAGCAATAACCCCGTCCACACCTTTGATCCTATGAATGAAATTAGAATTTTTCCTTGCATTGGAATACGTTTGAAAAAACTTGGAGTTAGCATCTCCTTCCACGAGCCATTTAACTTTAGCTTGCTGTCTACACCAGGTGTTGATCCGGGCCAAAATTGAATTCAATTCATTAGTTTTAACTCTCAGTAGCTAGCTGTCTTCTTCTAGTAAATACCCATTCTCAGCTTCTTTTTGTTACAGTTCCAAAATTTCAATTTTTAATATTTCTTTGGACTAATTAAGCTCTTGAAACTTAGCCTTGCTCCAGTAATATAGAGCTCTTAAAGTCTTCTTCATTTTCTGATTTAAAATTTGAGCTGGATTACCTTTAGTTTTTCCCTTCCATGTCTTCCTCACTATTTCCATAGATGCTAGAATAAAAGTCCAAACATCTTCAAATTTGATCACCTTCTTGAAAACTTGTTTGTGTTCCAACAAGTTTAGAATTATTGGACAATGGTTAGAGCCGATTCTTGCCAAATTCATCACCTTCAGTTGATGGGAAACGTTCAAAGTAGTTGAATTGAGTAAGCATCTATCTAGTTTTTCCAAAATCCTTTCAGCTCCTTTTTTATTGTTGAACAAAGTGAACTTTGGTCCAATGCAAGCAACCTCATGTAAATCATTACAATATACAAAGGTTTTCATCTCCTTTGGTCCAAGAGAGAAAGTAAACATCCTTCCTCCTCTTTTTTCTTCCCTGGATAACAAGCAGTTGAAATCTCCTCCCACCACCATGGGAATGTCTTTGGACATATGCTTTTCCAATGTCTCCCATAATTTTCTTCTTTTTTATACGTCTTTGCTCCCGTATACAGTAGCTATCCTCCAACAAGCTTTGTTGAAAACATTTCGCTCTCCCACAACAAATTGGGAAGAAGTATCAAGAACATAAAATGATGCTACATTATGATTCCATAGAACCAATATGCCTCCAGATAACCCTTCAGCTGAGACATAAACAAAGTCCCAATCATCACCAAAAACCAGTTTAACCATCTTTTTGTCAACTATAGACAACTTGGTTTCTACCAACCCAAGAAATAACAATACAATGTCCCTTATAAACTCCTTCATGTATAGAGAAGCCTTCCTCTTTCTAGATCCTCTATAATTTCAAAATCCAATTGAAGACATTATATAATTATATGGGAATGAGTCCCCAACTTTTCTTTTGTTTCTCCCTCCATCTTCCCTCCCCTTGGCTCCAATTTAATAGGTCCTAAGCCTTTGAGTTGCTTAGACCCTCTCTTCTTTACTTTCCTAGATTCTCCTTCTGTGTTGTTAAAATTGCCCATTTTAACTTCTACACCTTTCTTCAAACTTTCAATGCCTTTACTTTCTTCAAATAGAGAAGCTTCCTTACTAACTAATACTTCCAAATTTTTGCATACAATTTCCCCTTCCTAAATCTCATTATTTAAAATTTCAAATTGGTTTTTTGTGCTAGGCAAGTAATCCGTTTTAAGCAAAGAATAACCTCTATCTTTCTAGATTCCTTCAGCTTTTGATCCTCCCTTTTGCTGAGAATGATTCGTTTGTTCTTCATGAATTTCTTCTTCAATTCTTTCTTCAATAATTACTTCATCTTCATATTGTTTAGCTTTCCCATTTGACTTCACTGAATTTTTCCCTTCTCCTGCCTTGTTTTCTTCTCTTGGGACTGGCCGAGTCCAAGTATATTTGGACTTATTATTTCTGTAGTTTTTCTTTCCATAATTTACATGGATCCATGGTCCATAGCCTTCAGTTTCATCTTCCACCTTTGAATCATCTTTATGTCTGTCAATGATTGAAGAAACTTTTCCAACATTATTGTTAGAAGCTACAGGAACTTCTTTGATTGCTTCTAAAGAATCTTCAGAGTAGTTTTTTCCCAAGTGACCGGTTCTACCACAGTTGAAGCAAATAGTTGGAATCTTCTCATATTCTACTCTCTGATAGAATTTCCCGGATAAACCTTCTACCCAAATTCCCATAGGAAGCTTCTCTTCAAGTTTGATTCTAACACAAACTCTGCCAAATTCACTCCTTCCCCATTGAAACATGTTTTCATATATCAAGCATGGAGTACCAATCTTGGAAGAAATTCTACAAACATTGATTTTGTCCCAACTTTGCAATGGAAGGTTTGGTAATCTAATCCAAACCAGAGATGTTAATCCCTTTAGAGAAGAAGGTTGGAATGTAGGAGACCATTTGTCCAATTCTATAATGTTCCCATTCACATACCAAGGGCCACTTGACAACACAGATTCCATGGCAATGGGGTCTTCAAAGCCACATAGAACCTATCCCATGCCATGTAAAGTCATGTGAAATCTTCCAAATTGATTCCACTGTCATCTCAACTCCATCCCAATTACATGGTAAGGAACATTCTCACCAAATACTTTAACCACCAAAGATTTTTTAAGTTTGTCAGTGTTTTCAACTTCACTTTGTTGATGTAGCTTTACTACTCCATTCTCAGAGAAATTGGCCCCATAATCAAAATCTACTTTTTTGAAATTTTTCTTCTTGTTCCAGACATTAACATCCACCTCTTTAACTAGAAGGATTGAAACCATATTATCACAGTTTCCCAAGTCAGTAGAGATACATTCATGAACCTTCTCCAAATTCCCTTTGCTCAGCATTTCTTCATGAACCTCCACATCTTCTTTGGCTTTACAGCAAACGGATACCTCTATTTTTTTAGAGGAGGAGCCATCATCAATTTTAGTTTTCTCAATTCCATTAGTGGAAATAGCTATTCCATTGGAATTAATAATTTTTCCTTTTGAATCTTCAACATCAACATTCCCGAAAGGAATGCGATCAATAACATCTTCTTTTTGAAAATAGGGAAAATTGTTAAACAACACAGATTCCAATAGGACTTCCTTCCATTTGCCTGTATAAAAGTGTTGCTTCTTAGGAGGAACAAATCCTCCTTCATTAATCACTAAAGGTTTACTTGGATTTGTTCTCAGTTTAGCTTCAAGATCAAACATCAGATGTGCATCTCCAAAGGCAAGTGGAGACAAGAAATGTGTAGTCCGTGGAAGAATCCTAATAGCATTTGATGAAGAGCTTCGTCCATCTCTAACTCCAGTCGAAGGCAGTCGACGTCCCTCCACCACCATCGCCAGTGAGGGCGGATTGCAAGAACTCAGTAATTCAAAAATGATGAATTCTTTCTCTCTCTAGAAAATGGGTGTTTCTCTCTCTAGAAAATGAGTCAGCAATGAATCAATAATCAATTAGTTGTTATCAAATAATCAATAATCATACATCATTAATTCATGCTCATCACTTTTAACCTTTGGAGCGTCAACCTCAGGGTCACTATCATGATCTAAAGTGAGATCAAACTTTGGAGAATATTCATATTTTGGTAATCGAAAGGAATTATAACACCTTATTTTCCCGATTCTTCAGTGGAACTCAATTCAAGATAAATATGTATAGGGGTTGTTCTTTTTTCAAAAGAAGTACGGCTCAACACTGTGCCCCTTTTGGCCATCCTCCCACCTCTTTGAGGTAACATGTTTGGAGGCCTAAGGACAACGATGTCAATGTCATATTCACTACCTAATTTTGGAATTTCTTAATTTTATTTCTTTTCTTTTTCTTTCTCTTTAGACCTTAGTTTTGGTCTCAACTTTAGAATGTGAAGAGGACCCTTTTAGTACAAAGTATGTAGTGTCCTTATAGATCATAATTTCTTAAATTAAGAATTTTTGTAAATCACCACTAATCATGTGTTCAATGCTTTCTCGTTGGTAGTTGACATATTAATGGAGGGCAGATGGAACCATCCTATATCATGAATCCAAGGTCTTCCTAGAAGTGCATTAACGGACATGGTCAAATCGATGAAATTAAATTTTACTTTAGTTTTCAGTTCTCCAATTTCCAACATAAGGGTAACCAAACCTAAAGCCCTCTCGCCTTTCTTGTTGAACCCATGTAACACTAACTTGTCATTGGTAAGCACACTGGTATGAATTCTAAGATAGGCAAGGTACTTTATGTTCATCACATTGATCGATGTACCTAGATCAATAAGGACTCTTGATAACTTGAAATCCCATTTATTATCGTACTTTAAAGAGAGTAATTTTGGTCAGTAGTACCCAATAATAGGTCTTCATCTGAAAATGTCACACCTAGGATTTCTTCGAAGTAGAGTGCTTCATATTTTGAGGTTAAAGCGAGTTGAGCTAGGAAAATCTCTAGGCTGAGAAGTGCTTTGATTAAAGACTTCATTTTTTAAGACTGGATGAGGGCATCATACATGCTCAACTTGGCTGGCAACTTCATAAGAGGAGCCAGGACATTATAATCAACCTTAAGAACACCAAACTCAGGACCTAATGGAGTGGAGGAAAGATTAGATTGTTGTGGAGGATTATTAATTGGATCATTAGAGACAACTTGCTTGCCCTAATCATGAGGAGTAAGCCTAGGGGGTAAGACCTTTCCATCATGAAATTGCATATACTCGATATCTTTAAGAGGGAAAACTAAGGTGGTGTATACACTCACAATAGGCATTAGATCATCATTTTCTGAATGGGAGTCAGAATTTGAGAGGTCTATCATTATAGGAGTTCCCTGGATAAAAATTTGAGGGAAGTCACTTTCTGATAAGGCATTAAATTTGACTTCTCCTTAAAGGGATGAATCAGGAAGGTCAAGTTTTTTAGTACTTGTATTGATCTCAATAGGATTTTAATCAGTTGGGAAGAGTTATCAATTTCCATTTCATTCTCATGGTTAATCATCAAAATTGATGTAGAAGGATGTTATTAATTTGCGACCCTTTACCTTTGATAGGGCAAAGTAAAAGCTAGATAATAAGAGTGGGAAAATGCTTTTTAATTACATGACCATCCACCACTCGGATACATCTCTCATCTACATACTCCCTCTCTATACAAACATTTATTTTCTTTTTCATTCAATACAGTAGTTCCCAAGACTACTAGAGAGGAAAGTAGCTCAACATTCTCCTATGAAGCATCCAGGTCAACCAAATTAATTGGGCCCTAGGCTATCATGGGCAGCTATTAAGAAAGATGAAAAGGCTTGTTAATCGACTTTTTAAGTGTCTGGGATAAAGCAATATCCCAACCATCTTCAATTAAAAGAGAGATGTTAGACTGATTACCTGAAATGGTTTTGATTGACCCTTGTTTCGAGTCTACTAGATACTCTTTAGAAATGATAATAATACCTTGCCTGAAATTCTTCTCTACCTAATCTTTGAAAATAGTGTAGTCTTTGATCGGATAACCAAAGTAGTGGTAAGGAATCGTACTTGGGATCATCCTTCTTATATGCATCTTTTGGCCATCTAGCCTCAGGTAACTAAAAATCTGGCTTTTTTGGAGTCTCCTAAAGATCTTCCTTACTAACTCTCTCTTAAATGAGTATGGTTTAAGCAACCTCTCTTTAATGTAGGTTGAGTAAGGCTCCTTAGGAGGATGAGGAGTAATCTAGAATGGTTATTTTTAAATCAGTGGTGGTGGAGGAACACTAGATTGACTAGTAGTTGATTATTTCCCCTTATCAATAGCTAAAATTATAGCTATATTTTCAAAGGTCTTGAGGGGCTTATCAACCTTCTTCTCACTAAAACGATCCTTTGAGAATGGCATCCTTGGAGCCTCTTTCTATAGGTTACTAGCCTTGTTCAAAATTTTATCAAAAGTTTTGATAATGAAACCCTTCAAAAGTAAAATAATAGGCCCACGGATATTCTTCAAAAGAATTTCCACTGTATATTGCTCTTGCAACTGGGGCTCACACTTCATCAAGAGGTTTCTCCACCTCAAGATGTACTCAACTAGAGACTCCCCTTACTTTTTCTTCTCAATGATGAAATCTCCCACAGTTTGTTGCAAATTAATAATCAAGATTGAAATTATGATTTTTGTTGATAATAAAATACTATTTTTATAATTTTATTATTTTTCTCCTAACATATATTGGATATTTCAAGTATTTTTTGTGAGTACTATCATTTCAAGGAAATAATATATTACTCCACATTATTGAAGACTTCAAGACAATGTAAAATTAGATTTCATGTAGAAGAGTCTTTATATATTTGTTTTTATTTCTTGGGTATGAGCAACCATAATTATAATTGGGTGACCATACATACACATAGGGAGAGAGTGATAAATTAAAAAAAAAAAAAGTTGATCATATTGTTTGATATATAATCATACTGTACGATTTCGCTTAGTTTTTCTCCAGAATTTGATTACTCAAAGCATTGCTTAATTTTCTTAACTAATCATACTATATGATATACAATCATACATACGACTGATAATGTATAAAATCAGGTTCATACCAGATCATATCATATGAACTTATTTATTTTTGAACTATTTGTATTGTATGATGTCAAGTCGTACAGATGATTGATAGTATACAAAATTTGATTTATACTAGATTGTACCAAATGATGGACAATTATTTTGAATTGTTCATACTATATAATGTCAAGTCATACAGACGACTAATAGTGTACAAAATTTGGTTTATATCAGATCATACTGAATGATTGATAGTTATTTTGAACTATTCGTATTGTATGATGTATATTTCTACAGACGACTGAGAGTGTACAATATTAGATTCATATCTGATCATACCATATAAACTTATTCATTTTTGCAATATTCATAATATATGATATTAAGTCATATAGATAACCCTCAGTGTATGAAACTAAGTTCGTACTAAATAAAGCCATGATTTTTGAACTATTTGTACCAGATGATCATTGGTCATACAATACAAACCGTGGATGGTTCTCTTGAAAAACAAATCAATTTTTGGACAATTTTTCATGTGTTTTCTATAACTAAAGTCCTAAAACTATCATCCATGTCCCTTGCTTTGAATTTTCTTTTTAGAGTGACTATTGGGAGTGTGTTTGAGAGAAATTTTGAGATTGGAGAGTGAGAGATATAGTGAAAGGGAATTATGAGGGATTCAAAAGGTTGCCCATCGTAAAGATCTCTTTATTTTTCTTCTAATTTCTTCCCAACTTCTTTGGAGTCTCTTGAGAGAAGATCTTCAAGACTGGATCAAGGTTCTATGTCTTTACAAAGAGGGTAAAAAAAGATGCTTGGTTCTCTGCTTTTACCAGGAGGGTGATGTTAAGATAGTTGCTATTTGAATGCTTTACATTTTT
>NW_021318560.1:134354-183301 GCF_001605985.2 Dendrobium catenatum | reverse complement strand
GTTCAACAAAATTTTAAAAGAGGGCTTAAAATTTTTTTTAAACCACCAATTCACCCCCCCTTTTGGTAGCCTTTGGGACATTAACTTAGGCTTAACAACCTAATTACTAGACTCAACAGGTGAAAAATGATGCTTGGTTCTCTGCCTTCATCAGGTGGGTGAAAAAGGATGTGTAAGTACTCTGCCTTCACTAGGTGGGTAAAAAAGGATGAGAATGTATGTTGCCATCACTTGGTCAAGCATTAGGCTAACCGAAAGGGGCCAAAACTAATGTGGATTGAGCCAAATCCCACCATAAGCTCAATTGAACCTAGCCAACACCTCCACTAGGTGGCCCCAGGTCAAACACACCTACCCTAGCCAGCCCAACCCATGGGTTGACTTGGGTCAACCTCTAGGCTAGCCCAAAGTGTCCAAAACCACATTGACCCAAGTCATCTCCCATATCAGGCCAATTAAAACTTAATTCCCACTTGCGTTGCATGCATCTAACCCAGACCTACTTCCCACATCAAACTCAAGGTCTGGCCTGCTCTGGGTCATGCCCAATTCAACCCAAACCGAGCAAGTTTGGGTTAACCTGAGCCATCTGATTGAATTAGACTCCCCCAGGTCCAATTGAGCTCATAATCGAGCTCACCATATCCCCATCATCCTTTCTAGGTCAACTTGACCCAGACCCTAGCTAGAGGTGGCTGAAACTAATAGAGAATGAACTCTGGTGGTCCCCCCACTTCGAGAATGACTCAAAGCCTTCCAAAGGCTAGGTTCACCAACTTCAGGCATATGATCTCTTTGGGAGGATGTCCCTTCTCACCTGGTGCCCATCCGACAGCCAACCTAAGCAATCTCGGTCTTCCATTCCTGCGGGATTAAGCTGAATATAGAAGCTCTATCTGGAGGGCATAATTCACATCCAAGCTTTCAAAATCACTCCCCAGAGATCCCTCAACATACCTCTCTCATTTTCCAGTCTCCCAGTCCCTTCCGTCCACCCATTTGAGGCAACTCCGGTGAAATATGTCCATGGTCTGCTCGAAGTCATACCTATGGCCATCCTTTAGTCCTGACATCTGAAGGAGATCTGATCGCCTTCATCCCCTAAAGCTTCTTAATAGAGAAGTTCATATTTTTGATACATTCTTAATGGTAATATTTTGATCTCGAGCTCCCAAGATAGGTAGTCTGGTCAAGTGTGAAGTAAATCTTCACCCCCAACAGATTTCCACCTTTGGATTGAAGGTTTCCATCCCCCTGGTCCTCATGAAATTTCATCGGAGTTCACCGGTGGGATTGCTCGAATCATGTCAGAATAGCTCTAAAGCCTCGAGTTCGTGTGGGAGGTGGAAAACATAATCCTAGCCATTGATCTTAATCAATAGTTCAGATTAGATTCTGTAGTTCTGGAGGCCATTTAAACTGAGCCGTCTGATCTCTCATATGATGGATACAGTTAACCCGTCCATTATCTCATCAAGAACCAATGATTACCCCACCAATAAGAAGGCACCGCATGTAAAGCGCTGTTTGACTGGATAATTCAGGGTTTAATATCATAGGACATTAGGGAAAACTTAAAAAAAATCATATCTTCCTACACACTTAGTAAATTTAGGTGTTCTTGTGCTTATTGGAAAGATCTCATGGATTCCTTAAAAAGCATTATGGTCTCAAGCCCTAATTGCATTTTTCTTAAGTTTAATTTTAGTTTGAATGTTTTATCTATTATTGCATTTGTATTCTTAATTTAAGTCAACGTGGCTTGATACTTATGGAGAGTCAATTTGGACATGTCTATGACATGTCCCCTGTTTGAGGTGTCTAAGGGAATTATTCCTTTAATATGATCTTAAGGGTCATTGTTTGACCCTTAAAATTGCAATTGATGCCATAATCTATCCAATGGGAATTAGGAGTTAATTTTTTGGTGTGATGGTGATGATTAGCATAAGGAATTTAGGGCCATTGATTTTACCCCAATCCAACCCTTTGATAGCTTCCTAGGATTTTTCCAAGGTCACTTAGAAGTCATCTTAGGTGGCTTTGTTAGCCACCATATAGAGTTCTATTTGGGTTCAAATTTAGTGTGTTTAAACCTTGAGATTAGCTGATCTCATGAACCAAATTTCCCTGAATTTGGTGCCCATTTGGTCCACCAATTAGAAGCTTCAAATCCCCCCCTAGAATTGACTTAGAGCCTTAAATATTTCAATAAAAATTCTTATTAAATCTAAAAAATTCACTTAAGGACTCTAATTAGTTAGGTCACAACCCTTAATCTAGAAAAAAATAAATCATAATTGGCTAGCCCCTAATTTTATCTTAATTCAAGATTTAAGGAAAATAAATATTTAATTAATTAAAAAAAATTAATAATCTCAATAAATTCTTAAATACTTAATAATCCCTCCTTAGATCATTTCTGATCTTTGGGGGTGTTTTTAAGAAGATTGGAATCCATTTAGGTCCAAATCACTAAAACGGGCTTTAATTAAAATAACTAATTAAATCACCGACCTTCCAAAAACTATAATTAATTCTCAAAAAATCCAATTTAATAAAACTCAAAGGCCTCTAAGTCAAACAAAAATCTAGTATTTTCTAAAAATATCAAACTTTCAAAATTTAGTCAAAGTCAAAAAGTCAACAGTTTAGTCAAACCTAAATAAAAAAGCATGCTTAAAACCTTAAAAAATCATAACTTCTTCTTAAAAACTCCAAATTGAACATACTAATAGTCTAGTCTCTTATTACAAGTTCTAATGTCTATTAAAAATCTTAAACCCTCAAGATGAACTCTAATTCTAAAAATAACTTTCAACCCCTTACTCAACTCACTAAGATAACCCTGATAACCCAAAAACTCTATAATCTACTAAATTCTGAGTAAACTTCTGAATTGATTAATCAAACCCATAACTGATTGAATCTTGATTAGGTTGTTAAACCTAAACTAATGTCCCAAGGCTAACCAAGAGGGGGGGGGGGGGGGGGGGGGGGGGGGGGGGGGCGATGAATTGGTAATTTACAAAATTCTCTTGGATTTAAAAATTTAAAGCTGTTGAATCTTGAAGCAAGTTAATTAAAAGTTTCAAAATAATTTTTCAACCACAAAAATAATTTGTTGTAAGTAAATGCAGAAATTTGAATAACACAAAGATTTATAGTGGTTCGGTCAAACATGACCTATATCCACTCCCTAAAGACTCCCTCTTCAGGTATTGCACTATTACCAAAGTGACTCTCTTTTTGCCCCCACAGCAAGGTGGAGAAGCCTTTACAAAAATCTTTATTCCTCCAATCCCCAGTGCGGAAGAGAACCGTCGTCCTTTCACACTCTCCATGTGTCGGCAGAAAATTGTTATCCTTTCACACCCTCCAAGTGTAGGCAGAGAACCTTCTTCCTTTCACACTCTACAAGTGTAAGCAGAGAACCTTCAACCTTTCACACCCTCCAAGTGTCGCCAGAGAACCAGATCTTTCTCCAAAGCTCTTCTCATAATCAATCTAGAAAGATAAGAGGAAGAATCATAACTAAAAGTACAAAGAGATCCTTACCTTTGAGTAACCTTGTGAACCCTTCACACCTGACTTACTAGAAATCTCTCTCAAACACTATCTCTTTCAATTGCCCTTGAAAAATCACGAAGACAAGACTATTTATGTTAGTTTTTAGTGGATCTTTTATACAAAAGACATGAAAAATCGTCCAGAAAATTGAATTTTTCAATTTTAAGCGCACACAATCGTATAGTACGATTGTATTTTATACGTATAAATAGTTCAAATAATATTGCTTACAAACCAATTATGAATTGATATAAAATTATTTCATACCCGATCATCGTCCGGAATGAACCATGTTCATCTAGGATGAATAATTAGAAATTTTTTTAGTTCATTAGTACGAAAAGAAACCCCAATATTTTGTACTATGGATGGCGTACATATGATGACATCATCAACCTGTACGATCAATTATAAAAAATTTCAAATTCATTTGAATAAAACGTCAGGATGAAAAGAGACCTCACAATTTTGTACTCTATAAGGCATGTACGAACTGGATTTGTATAGTATGATTAATACTTATAAAATTTAATTTTTGAATGAACCGGGACTCATCCATTTTGTACTCTAGAAGACATGTACGAATTAGTTTCATATAGTACGATCCATACTTATAAAAATTTTCATTTATATTCATTCGATTGCTCGTCGAGGAAAATAACTAGCCAGATCATCTCGTATGAATGGATATCGTACAGTACGATCAGTTTAAAAAATGTAAATTTTGAAACTCTCCCTTGGTGTGTGTGTGTGTGTGCTCAGTTACTCAATTACAATCACACTCTCTTAGACTAAAGAAAATGAAAAATATTGACTTCAATTTCAATCAACTCTAAACTGATCTTGATTTGAAGTTTTCAACAATTCGGAGTACGATTTTCCTAAAATGTTAGTACACACAAGGGAAAAACAATTCTTCTAAAATATGTTAGGAGAAATAATAATCAAATATTTGAAATCATCAAAAACATACAAGTTGCAAGAATATCAAATATGCAAGAGCTAAGTAGCTACTATCTCATCAATCTCCCCTTTTTTATAATGGAAAAATAATTACTATTTGAATAAAATTGATTACCCTAAATTTCTCCTTAACTCTCCCTAAATGAATAAACATGTGAATATAAGGGAATTTCTTTAAAGAACAAAGCATTAATTTTTTTTTTTTAATTATAAAGAATAAAACACCCAAAACAACAAATATAAAATAATTAAATGTAAATAATATTTTACCCCTTTTTTGACAACAATAAAAAGAAGGAAGATTGAAAATTTGAAATGAAAAAAGTCATATTTAAAATTTGAAATGAAAAAAGTCATATGATAAACATTTAATAATTTATCTTAAAAGAGATTGAATTATAATTGCAAAACAAGATTAATGTCCATTATATAAAAATACAGATTAAAAAAATTTAAATTAAAATATAATATAGACAAAAAAAAAGATCAAGATCATGAAACATTCTAGATAATTAGATAAGGAGAATTATTGCAAAAATGACGAAATGAAGATTAGTTAAACATAATTTCCAATACAAAATATAATTTAATATTAGATTGATTTGAATTTGAAGATTAAATGATACATGAAAGAACATATTCAATTGGAGACATTGCGCATCTTTTTCATTTATTTATGGCACACTTTATACATCTTTTTGTATTTGGGCTCATTTTGTACCACTTTTCAATTTGCGAACCATTGCGCATTCTTTCAATTTTTATACACTTGTACATTTCTCCATTTTTTAATTGATCTTTCCAAAATCAATTATCTAAAAACTCAAACTTCTCTAAGTACAAAGATAATTATATTGAAAACAAATAATAATAAGACATTAAAATTACAATAATAATATTTAAATTATGTATGCCAAAAAAGAACATAAGATTGATAACCTTAACTTGATCGAGTTATAAAGTAACTTAAATTTTTTAAAAAAATTAGATTTCATAATGAAATTAATTTTTATATTGCAGTTTATTTTATAACACTTTTTAGATCAATTAAGACAGGATTAACATATAAATAAACTTACATTTCACACAACGAACAAAAGCAACTAATCAAAATAAGACATATTTTATTGATATCAATTTAAAGATGAGATACATTAAAACACTTTTGATATCAAGACATAAAAGCAAAAGCAACATAACTTCATGAAAGTTTGTTAGGGATGTTAAGCCCTATGAACTTAGTCCCAAAGCTAATTAAAAGATAGAGGTGATTTGGAAAACTTTAAATCCCAAGATAAAACTCCAACCAAAATCACCACAAACAAAGTGCTGAAGAAAAATAAATGCGGAAGCGATAATAAGAAAAGAACACACCGGATTTATAGTGGTTCGGTCAAACCTTGACCTACGTCTACTCCTTGGAGGCACCCTCCAAGTATTGCACTAAAAAGTGTCTCTCCTTTAGCCCCCACAGCTAGGCGGAGAAGCCCTTACAAAATCACTTCCACCTTCCCCGGCGCGGCGGAGTCGCCGGGTCCTTTGACACCAAAGTGAACTTCTTCTTTGGTGAACTTACCTCGAGACAAGCCTTGAATCCGACGGTATTAAAATGCAAGCCTACCGGAGCAACCATGTGGAATCCCCCTCCATACTCGCTTGAGTCCCCCCTCAAAGGATCTTCTCCCTCTCTCAGACTTCACCCGTTCCTCACTCCCTTTCAAGCTTTCTCTTCAAGTTTCCCTCACAAGAATCAAGCTACAATGGCTGCCAAAGACACTTACAAAGTGCCTTGTCATAGCTTAAATAGAAGAGCTAAAAATGAGCTCATTAATGCAAGTTGTCAACTTTATCGTCCAGGATGATAGACATATCGTCCTGGCCAATTAGTTCAAATATGAGGAAAATTGTCCTGAATATTGCCCTGAAATGAAGATGGCAGATGTCTAATCAGCCCGGACGAAATCACCATTAATTGCTTTCCAAAATTGCCAGAGAAATTTTGAAATTTTGGAAAAATTGTCCTGGATCGTCCTGGCCGATATTTTATAGTCCAAGCCGATATCCAAAAATAAGAATTTCCTAAGTAGATCTAGCGGCAGATTCTTTCTGAATTGAGTCTATCATCCTGATCGATAAAAAATCTTCCAGGACAATGTGTTTTGCATAATGACGGCTGCTTTAATGAGGATGCCCTAATTAGGGTTTCTTCTTTTGAACAAATCATCCCGGCTGATACAAATTTCGTCCAGGATGATGTTACCAAAAATAATAAACTCTAGGGAACAGTCAGAAACTCTTATACGTTACAAAGCATCATGAGCCACAATAAATACAATAGACTCAAGAAAGGAAGGGTACAAACTGACTCAGACCTAGTCTACCCAATCTTGAGCTGGTTCCAAATTGCAGTTCGATCATGTGAACCTGAAATGTCAGTACATAAGGCAATCGTAGAAAAAAAAAATGTTTGTTATCATTAAAATCATAAACCATTGATCCGCAACACAAGAGGTAGTGGGAACAATAAAAGATAAAAACAAAGAGCTTAGTTCTTTGGTGATTGAAGGAAATAAGAACAAGGAGGAGGAGTATGGTCCATGGATTCATGTGGACTATGGAAGGAAGAAAGGAAGACCAATCAAACTTCAAAACAAATGGGTTCGGCTGCCTAACTCTGAGGAAAGTTAAAAAAAATGGGGGTTCAAATCCATCAACTATTAAAAACAATTAGTGCAGCAAGAAGGATAATTCTATCATGTTGGAGAAGCCTATAAATGATTCAAATATGAAAGAATTTAATGAAGTTAACACAGAAATAAGTGGATCTAAAATAGGGGAAATGCTTTGCAAAGCCAATCAATTCGATGTTCTAAGCAGTCTAAGAGAAGAAGGAGAAATTGAGGTAAATGATACAGAAGGCTCTGCCTTGGGTAACTTGCTGGAGAATTCTACTTCAGAAGGAGTAAAGAAAAAAGATTTGGAGGTTAATCATTTGGAGGACCAATTCAGTCATGAAGAAGAAGGTTCTAACAAAGTTAAAAGAAAAGGGGCCAAACAGTTAAAAGGTTTGGGTCCCATTAAACTTAATCCAAGGAATAGGAAAATGGAAGGTGTTAGCAAAACTAAGGTTGGGGACCTCTTCACCTTGAATCTTTAATGTCCTTAATAGGGTTCTGGAATTGTAGAGGAGCTAGAAAGTCTAAAGCTTCTGATGTGGATACAAAAATTTTTCCTAGGCTTGGTGGAGACAAAAATTTCTGATGTGGATAAGAAGCTTATTAGTTCTTTGGTGGGTAAAGGATGGGAATATTGTCATGTTCCATCTGAAGGCCTCTCTGGAGGTATCTTGGTTATTTGGAGGCAAGATTTGGCCAATTTCAGCAAGGTTGGTAATTCTTCTCAATTCCTTGTTGGTGATCGCAATATCACTAATAAAGGTACTTGGAGAATTGCTACCATTTATGGTAGTAAGGATGTCTATAGGAGAAGGAGTTTATGGGAGGGATTGGAGCAATATATGACTGTAGATTTCCCTATGGTCCTAGGAGGTGACTTTAATTGCTTGCTTTCCAATGATGAGAAGAAAGGAGGAAGAAACTTTGTTTTCGGGTTGGGTTCAAGGGAAATGAAATCGTTTATTACTTGTAATGACTTGCATGAGGTGGCTTGTGTAGGTCCCAAGTATACTTGGTGTAACAACAAGAGAGGAGCTGATAGAATTTTGGAGAAGTTGGATAGGTGTTTGGTTAATGCTAATGCATTTAATTCTTCACATCGGCTAGTGGTTAAGCATTTGACAAGGTTGGCATCTGACCATTGTCCTATTATGTTGAATTTGTTGAACTTCATTCCTCCGAATAAGAAGATCCTTAAGTTTGAAGAGTTTTGGACTTCTATTCCGGCTTCAAGGGCAGTTGTAGACAAATCCTGGAATACAAATATCAAAGGAGACCCTTCTCAAATTCTTAATCTCAAGATTAAGAGGTCTTTAAAAGACCTCTATTATTGGAGTAAGACTAAGTTCAAGTCTTTGATATCCAAAAAGAAGAACTTAAAACTAAAATTTTTTAGGCTGCAAGAATTAGAAGCAAGCAATGGTTTTCTATCGGAGGAAGATCAGTGGTTCTTGAGAGTGAAAATGGAGGAGATGAACATCATTATGGCCCGTTTAAACACTTGGGGGAGACAAAGAGCCAAAGTAAAATGGATGGTTGATGGGGATTCCAATTCTAAATTTTTTCAAGCCTATGCAAGTGGTAGAAGAAATTCCAACTACATTCATAAAATCAAAAATGAGCAAGGTGAGATGATTGAAGATAAAAAAGAAATATAAGAGGTCATATTTTGGTACTTTGACAACAAATGGGAAGAGAGATGCTGCAATCTGGAAGGGTAGCTGGAAGGGTGGCCCGACTCTTTGTCATCTTTAAATGAAGAAGATAGAAGATTGTTGGATAGATATTTTACCTTTGAAGAATTGGAAATTGTGATAAAAGACTTGAAGAAGAACATTGCTCCTGGCCAAGATGGTATATCCTACTCCTTTTTTAAACATTATTGACACATTATCAATAAATATTTATGGAATACTGTAGATTACTTCTTCAAATTGGGAAAGATGAATAGTAGTTGGAAAATTACTAATATTGTGTTGGTTCCCAAAATTTAAAATCCTTTAACGCCTTCTAATTATAGACTGATTAGCCTTTGCAACTCGGATTACAAAATTGTTATTGGAGATCCCAAAGATTATTTCAGTTGAGCAGGCGGCCTTTCTAAAGGGTAGTAGCTCAAGAGATTTTCCACAAGTTTAGGCATTCAAAATCAGTGAAAGGTTTGGTCTCCTTTAAAGTTGACATGGAGCAGGCATATGATTCTATGGGGTAGACAGCTCTTGTTAAAACTTTTGAATATTTTGGGTTTCCTTTTAAGTTTGCCAACTTGGTGATGGAATGTATTACTGACCCTAAATTTTCAATCATCATTAATGGTTCTTTTTCTAAAACGATTGAGGCTAAAAGTGGTTTCCACCAAGGATGCCCACTTTCTCCATTTCTATTTGTAATGTGTTCTCAACTCCTATCAAATGCCTTCCATCAAAGAGGAAATTCTATAGGAGTTGGTATCTCCTCTAATGGGTCGAAGGTATCTCACTTGTTATATGATGATGATATCATCATTTTTTCAAATGCCCAAATGTATTCTATTAAGATTATCAAAAATATCCTTGAAGACTTTTTTGGATGGACGGGTCAAAGAACCAATTTGCAAAAATCGGGTATCCTATATGGTAAATCAGTGGGTACGAAAGAAGGAAGAAAATTACCAAAGTTTTGAATTGCAAGGAGATTAAAGAGCTTAATTACTTGGGAATCAAGATTACTTTAAGAAGGTTGTCTAAAACTGATTTCAGTTTATCATTAACAAAGCTTTGAGTATGTTGAGAGTATGGGGCAACAAGCTTATTTCTCTTGCTGGTAGAATTACCTTGGCCAATTCTGTTTTATTATCATATCCTTCTTTCCATTCGTCTAACTCTTTGGTTCCAAAGCAAACTCTTTATGAAATTGACAAGATTTGAGGGAATTTTATTTGGAATAAAAATGACGGATCAGCTGGTATGCATTATGTCAGCTGGGATTTAATGTGTAAACCGAGAAGTAGTGGAGGCCTTGGAATCAATTCTTGTTCCAAAAAAACTGGGCCATTGAGGGCAAGGTTAGCGTGGAGATATAATCAAGATAAGGAATCCCTTATGCATAAAATTTTGTATCCAAAATATGGGTCTATCATGAAAGAAAATTTTGTTGCTGGAAAGAATTCTTTTCTTGGAAACTCATCTATAATGGGGGTAAATTTTTTAAAGCCATTATTAGGTGGACAAGTAATGGGAAGGATATCAAGACCTATGAAGACAATTGGATTTTAGACAAAAGTTTGTTACTCTGGCCTACTTTTGTTAATCCTTATGATGAAGGGAATTTGAAAGTGGACTGTTTTATTTGTGAAGGAAGCTGGAATGTGAATAAGCTAAGGAGATTCTTTGGGGAAGATTTGATCAAATTGATCATATCTATCAAAATTCGGAATGATTTGATTAGTGATCAACTGGAATTGATAAATCAATTATCAGGCAAAATAGTTACTGCTCTTGCAACTGAAGCATTGTTGGATGATAAAATAGAGCTTTTCTATTGGAATTGGTTTAAAAAGATGAAATTATGTTCGAAGGTGATATTATTCTGGTGGAGAATATTTAACAAGGCCATTCCAACCTTTTAATTTCTAAGCTACAGAAGACTGCAAAGTTTTGATAAGTGTCCGAGAGGATGCGAGGAGATTGAAGACAATGGTCATATCATTTACGGGTGCAGGAAAAACAGAGAAGTGTTTGATGTTTTAAACAAATGGGGCTTTTGTATTCCATTTTTTTTATTCTAAAGAATATTGCATAAAATGGTTGGCCAATCAAAACACTTGGATGATAATTTTGTTCTGTAATTCTATTTACTAGTTATGGGTAGATAGGAATCAGTTTATCCATGAAGGAAAAAGTAAAAGCCCAGCTATGATAGCTTCTGAAGCTGTCTATTATACAGCAACCCAAAAGAATTCCATCTTCTCGTTTTCAGGTAATGATGATGCTAATCAACCATCAAGGTTGTCGAATTCTTGGCATCCTCCTCCACCTGATTGGATCAAAGTAAACATAGATGCGGCTCTACATATATCTTAAAAGGCTGTTATTGGAGGAGTATTTAGAGATCATCAAGGAAGGCTTTTATTGGCATTTGGTATGTCTCAAACTCATTGGGATGTAGTAGCTTTGGAACTTCAATCGATTCTGGCTATTAATAAGATTATTAAAGAATGGATGCTTGATTACAAAGGGATCATTATTGAAGGGGATAACTACAATATTATCAAATTCATCAAGGGAGTGGTGGAGAAAGAAGGTATTAACTCTTTAGATCTATCTTTTATTAAACTTTTTAATTATGTGGTTTTTAATTGTATTACAAGAGAGAACAATAAGTTAGCCGACATGTGTGCTAACTTTGCTTGCTTTAGTTCTTTTTGTTGGCATGATGTTTCTATGGATAATATCTCTCCTTCTTTCATTAAGTTGTTGGAAAAGGAGTCGGATGACTGTATAGGGTCATTTTCTTCTTGGTTTAATAAAGCTTTATTACTCTTTTCTTTCAAAAAAAAAATCAAGTTTGTAGAAAATTTTAGTTTAGCATTAAGATAGATCACAGCAAGCCTTGTTCTTAATGTGCTAAATTATCAAAGGATAATTATTTTATAAAAATATCTGCAAGTTGATTTTCAGTAAAAACATGGTTCAATTCAATTTCTCCTTTGGATACTTGATCCCTAATGAAATGATACCTTATGTCTATATGATTAGTTCTATAATGATGAACAAGTTTTTTTGAAATGTAAATGGCACAAGTGTTATCATAATAAATTGGAATTGTGCCTATTGAAAACCCTAAATCAATCAATTGTTGTTTCACCCAAAGAACTTTGCCACACCTCTTAAGGCAATGTATTTAGCTTCAGCAGTAGATAGGTCTATGAAATTCTATTTTTTACTAGACTAAGAAACTAAAGAATTTCCTATAAATTGATAAGTTCCAAATGTACCCTTTCGATAAACCTACAACCTGTAAAGTTCGAATCTGAATGTCTAATTATTTTAAAAGAAGAGATAAACTTAGGATACCAAATTCCTAAGTTCTGAGTTCCTAAGAGATATCTCAAAATACTTTTTACTGCTGTCAAATGTGATTCTTTTGGATTTGATTAAAAAATCTAGCACACAAACAAACACTGAATATAATATCGGCTCTATTGGCAGTCAAGTAAAGCAAAGATCTAATTATTCCCCTAATCTACTTTTGATCAATAGATTTTCCCTTTGGGTCCTTATCCAATTGAACTGAGGAACTCATAAGTCTACTAACTGGTTTAGCATTATCCATCTCATATTTCTTGAGGATGTTCTTAACATACTTCGACTAACTAAGAAATGTTCCCTCCTTAATTTTCTTAATACTAAAACCTAGAAAGTAACTAAGATCTTCTATTAGACTCATCTCAAATTCACTACTCATTATTTTAGAAAATTATCACAAAGATTTTTATTTGTAGATCAAAAGATGATATCATCAACATAAATTTGTACAATGAGTATATCATCTCCCAATTTTTTCAAAACGAGAGTGGTGTCCACACTTCCTTTTTCAAAAGATCTCTCAAGTAGAAAAGTTCTCACCCTCTCATACCAAGCCCTAGGTATCTGTTTCAATTCATACACTGCATTTTTCAATTTAAAAACATAATTTAGGTATTTTGAATTTTCAAAACCTATATGTTGTTCAACATAAACATCCTCTTGAATTACCCTATTTAAAAAGGTACTTTTAACATCCATTTAAAATAATTTGAATCCTCTAAAACAGACAAAGGCTAACAAACCCCTAATTTCTTCATGTCTTGCTACAGGGGCAAATGTATCCTCAAAATCAATCCCTTCAATCTGATTATACCCCTTAACCACCAATCTATCCTTATTTCTAATGGCAACTCCTAAGTTATTCATTTTATTTTTGAATACTCACTTAGTTCCAACTATACTTTGATTCTTTGGCCTTGCAATTAGTTCCCAAATATCATTTCTCATAAAATTGATTTAATTTTTCTTATATTGCCAATGTACAAAATTCATCTCAAAGTGCTTGATTTATATTTATGGGTTTTATCATCGAAATAAATGTAGAATGATTGACTTCTGTGCTTAGTCCACACCTAGTCCTAACACTCTCACTAGGTTCTCCTAAAATTAATTCATTCGGGTGATTTTTAGAAAATCTCAAATCTTTAGGCAATGGGTTTTCTAACTCCAAATTTTCTTCCAAATTAACCTTCTCAATTCTTTGGGAGTTATTTTCCAATTCATCTTCTTCCAAAATTGACTCTCCTAAAATTTCAGATTCATCAAATATAATATGTGTCATCTCCTCAACTACCAAAGTTCTTTTGTTAAATATTCTATAAGATTTTCCAACATTAGAGTATCCAAGAAAAATTCTTTTGTGTGATTTTGGATCAAACTTTCCAAAAGAAGATTTTTCATTATTATGTACGAATAACTTATATCCAAAAATATGCAAATATGATAATTTAGGTGTTCTCCCTTTAAGAAGCTCATAGGGTGTTTTATTAAATTTTGATCTAATATTCACCCTATTCATAACATAACATGTAGTGCTAACCGCTTCAGTCCAAAAATATTTATGAAGTGATTATTCAACCAATATGGCTCTAGCGGCTTCAATTAATGTTATGTTCTTTCTTTAGACAACCCCATTCTACTGAGGGGTTCTTGGTGCAGAAAAATTATGATCAATCCCTTTTTCTTTATAAAAATCCTCACTTTTTTCATTTTTAAATTCACTGCTGTGATCAATTTGTATTTTTAAAATCTTACGTACTAATTTTCTCTGACTCTAAGTTGAAAAATCTCTAAATTCCTCAAATTACACACTCTTATGAAAAAAAATCTACCCACGTGAATATTGAGAAATCATCCATAATTACGAATCTGTATATCTTCCCTCCTAGACTAACAATGCTAGCCGATCCAAAAAGATTCATATGAATAATCTCCAATGATTTACTAGTTCTCTGATCCTTATTGGACTGATAAGAGAACTTCACCTATTTTCCTAATTCACATGCATCGCAAAGGTGATCCTTAGTAAAGTCTAGTTTTGGTAATCCTTTTAAGTATTTTTCCTAAGGTTTTTTATGCTAGATTGACAAAGTATCCTATGCCATAACCATGACTCATCAGAAACAATTTTCAAATAAAAAGTATTAGGAGATTTAATATAATTCAAATATATCATATAAACATTGTTTACCCTAATTCCATGCAAAACATCATTTATATTTAGGCTTAATTTGCATCTAGTGGGAAAATTTTTTTACACAATACCCTTTATCATATAGCTGGCTTATACTTAATAAATTATTCTTTAAGCCTTCTACAAGCAATACATTTTCTATGAAAAAAATTTACAAGTTTTCGATCATACCAATTCCAACCACTTTCCTAGTGGTGTTATCTCCAAGTGTAACCTTGCCTCCACTTCTGGCTTCCAGTGATATAAATTGCTTAGTGTCTCCAGTCATATACATTGAGCAACCGTTTCCATGTATCAAATGCTCTAATGAGGCCTTGTATGAGAGTTGCCTGCAAAATAATCAAATGTTAGACTTGGAAACCCAAACAAGTTTGGGTTCTACTTTTGGCAAAATTAAACTAGATGCATGTATGATATGTCTAGGTTTATGCATCTTTGGTTTCCACCCAAAATGAGTTTTACTATCTAAAGTACAAGTATATGCAATATGTCCAATCATGCCACAAGAATAACATTTAACTCCAGGAAATGGGTTTCTTAATCTTCTATAGTGAATCTATCTTTTCTTGGGTTGTAAAATTTTTGACCTTAAAATAGGATTTATAAAATCTTCAAGTGTTGGGAGTTTTCTATTTTTCTTGAGAGCTTTCACTTTCAACTTAAGAAATATATTTACATCTCCCAAGATATTAATATCATATTTTTAATAATGCTCTCTATTCTTTGATTCATCCTTAAAAATTTTAAAGTATTTTTCAGATTGAGAGTAGATTTTTTTAAAAAAATTATTCTTTTTATTCAAGTCATCAAATTCATCAAGTAAGATCATGTGGTTGTTATCTATTAATGCATGATCTTTCCTAAAAATTTCAGGTTCTCTTTGCAGTTCTAGCATTTCTAAATTTAAACTAGCATGTATTTTCTTAAGCTTTTTATATGTATCATGAATTCTTTCGGAAACTTCTAATAATTCATTATAAGGCAAGTCACATACCTCTTCTTGATCTGACTGATCAAAATTATCGACCATTAAGAACAAGTTGATGACTTCCTCCTCCTTTTTTTATTTATGATGAATCTGAAGTTGAGTCCACCCAAAAAACTCTCTGAAATCTCTTCTTGCCCTTCTTCATATTTGCTCTCTCCTCTACCTTCTCCTTGCTAGGAGCGACTTTGAGATTGGGGCTATCTGATTTAATATGTCTAGGTTTCCTGTAATTGTAGCAAATCATATCATTAGAAATATTAATATTTTTATTAAATTTATCTCTATTCCACTACTGGCGTCTCCTCTATTTCCTTTCAAGAAAGCTCCTGAATTACTTATTCATCAAAATAATGTCATCCTTCTCCTTAGGTTGTGACTGATTACTCTCTAATTTCTCCACTTTCAGTACTATGTTCTTCTCCTTTCGTTGTTCTCATGTATCAATCTTTCTTTGACTCACTCCTTGCTCATACACAATTAGTGATCCAAGAAGATTATCAATAGAATAAACATTTAAATTTTTAGACTATGTTATAGCAGTTATCTTAGCATTATAAGCAGTAGGTAAACAATGATGTATTTTATTCACTAATTCAGCATTCATTAATTTCCTACCTAATACATGCAAAGAAGTGACTATCTGAGTGAATCTTGTATACATTTTAGAAATGGATTCATTTGGTTTCATGCAAATTAATTCATAGTCATGTAACAAGATGTTTAGTCTAGATTGCATTACTTCATTAGTCCCTTCATAAGTAATACAAAGTCTATCCCATATGTCCTTTTCACTTTTGCTAGTGGAAACCTGTATGTATTCTTCTGACTTAAGTGTACAAAAGAAACTGTTTAAGCATTTAGCATTTAACTATGCTAAGTCTCATTATTCTACAGTCCAATCAGCAAAGGGTGTTTAAACTCTAATGCCATAAACCAATCTAATTGGTTTTGTATACCCTTCTTGTACGAAAATCCATATATGATAATCTAGTGATTGCAGAAAAGTAGACATGCATGTTTTTCAAAAATTGAAAGGAATATTGTCAAATAAATGAGGTCTAGTGATCGAATACCCTTCAGGAGTGTTACAGTTTCCAAAGGTAGCCATTCTCATTTTTTAAAAAGTAATCTAAACTTATAATTTTAAAATAAAGCTCTGATACCACTTGTTGAATCTTGATTAGGTTTTTAAACCTAAACTAATGTCCCAAGGCTAAACAAGATGGATGGGGGTGAATTGGTAATTTAAAAAAATCTCTTGGATTTAAAAATTTAAATCCGTTGATTCTTGAAAAGTTAATTAAAGTTTCAAAATAACTTTTTAACCACATAAAAATAACTTAATGTAAGTTAATGTGGAATTTTAAACGACACAAAAATTTATAGTGGTTCGGTCAAACACGACCTACATCCACTCCCTGAAGACTCTCTTTTTAGGTATTGCACTATTACCAAAGTGACTCTTCTTTTGACCCAACAGGAACGCAAAGAAGCCTTTACAAAAACCTCTTTTTCACCAATCAATGGTGTGGCAGAGAACTGTCATTCTTTCACACTCTCCAAGTGTCAGCAGAGAACCATCATCCTTTTAGACCCTCCAAGTGTAGGCAGAGAACCTTCATTCTTTCACACTCTCTAAGTATAGGCAGAGAACCTTCGTCCTTTCACACCCTCCAAGTGTAGGTAGAGAACCTTTGTCCTTTCACACCCTCCAAGTGTTGGCAGAGAAATGGATCTTTCTCCAAAGATCTTCTCATGAGCAATCTAGAAAGACAAGAGGAAGAGTGATAACCAAAAATACAAAGAGATCCTTACCTTTGAGTAACCTTATGAACCCTTCACACTTCACTTACAAGAAATCTCTCTCAAACACTCTCTCACACTCTCTCATTCAATTTCCTTGAAAAATCATGAAGACAAGACTATTTACGTCAGTTTTTAGTGGACCTTTTATACAAAAGACATGAAAATTTGTCCATAAAATTGGATTTTTAAATTTTGAGCGCACACGATCGTTTAGTACAATCATATTTTGTATGTATGAATAATTTAAATACTATTGCATACAAACCTATTGTGAATCAATATGAAATTAGTTTGTACTTGATCATCATCCGATACGAACCATGTTCATCCGAGACAAACAGTTAGAAAATTTTTTGGTTCATCGATACAAAAAGGAACCCCAATATTTCATACTATGGATGGCATACGTATGATGACATCATTGTTTGGAATGATCAGTTATAAAAAATTTCAAATTCTTCTGAACGAAACATCGGGATGAAAAGAAACCTCACAATTTTATACTCTTGAAGGCATGTATAAACTGGGTTTGTATAGTATGATTAGTACTTAAAAAAAAAATTTAAGCAAACAGGGACTCGTCCATTACATACTCTAGAAGGAATGTATGAATTGGCTTCATACGAAATGATCCATATTTAAAAAAAAATCATTTATGTTTATTCGACTGCTCATCGGGGAAAATAACTGAGTAGATCATCCCATACGAATGTATATCATACAGTACAATCAGTTTAAAAAATATGAATTTTAAAACTCTCCCCTTGTTTGTGTATGCTCAATTACAATCACACTCTCCCAGACTCAAGAAAATGAAAAATACATACTTTAATTTCAATAAACTCTAAACTAATCTTGATTTGAAGTCTACAATAATCTAGAGTATGATTTCCCTGAAATATTACTACACATGAGAGCAAAATAATTCTTTTAAAATATGTTAGGAGAAATAATAATCAAAGCAATAATATTTGGAATCATAAAAAACATAAAAGTTGCAAGAATATCAAACAGGCAAGAGCTAAGTCGTAACTATCTCAACATAACTAACTGAACTAACCTAATCAACCCTGATTGTTACTGGGTAACCCAGGTCTATGAGGCTATTAACTTAGTGCCAAAGAAGGTGAAATAAACTTTATGGTCTCGAAGTACAATAAAGATAGCAGTCATCAACTAACTAAAGTGCATCCAAATAAATCCTTAATACATTAATACCTAAACACTAACATAAAACCTCCCTTCAGCCTTAATAAATTCAAACTTCATATAAATTCAACAAATTACCCATCTTAGGATCTACCCCAGCCACACGACCTTATTACACATACTTTAGATGGTTTGTTAGGACAACCGACTCTAGATCTAGGTTAAGCCAATGTTAACTTTTTACTATGTGCTAGATTTTTTGATATCTCATTACATGTTACTATTGAAATTTTCTACTGCGTATGATTTCTTTTACTTCACTCTATAAATGATTGATGTGCTTCGCGATTAGATTACCCTTATTATAGGAACGATTTAGATGTTCACTGAGTTTTTTGCAGGTGGCCACGCTCATGCAGGACAATAAAGAGGGCAAAATAAATAATAAATGTAATGGCTACATGTATTTCAACTTCTCAACCCCCAAATAAAAAAGAGAATGGCCAAATATGTTTACTTCTTTCTGCATATATATACAACTGTTTGGGAATATTTTTTTTATTTTTAAATGCTTAAGATAAACATGCAGGAGAGTCTAGAATTTTTATTTCATATTAATGTAATCTATTTTAGTATCGAGTTGTGAAAGTTAAACTTTGAGTCCTGGATACATAGGTCCAAAGCTTGGATTCCAAAGAGGAAAAGATACCCCTTTGGGGGATAAACCTTTCCTATTTGGAAGTCCAAATTTGGACCACCCTTTCATACCCAAAGAAGAAATAGTAACATTTCCCTCAAGGGAAGAGTTCTCTTTTCCATTTGGGTACCCAGCTATGAATAAACTAAGAATCATGAAGGATAGAAGATTGAAGAACTGAAGACAAAGAGTATCCCACTCAAAGCCACTTATGTCTGTATTAGGATAATAATCCGGGTTATTATCAGTGGTACCCAACCAATTTACTTTCAGTAGACCCTAGGTGGTAATAAGCAATTTAGTTTGCCTATGGATATTTATTATTTAATTTTATTATATTAATGTGTTGAGATGAATGCATATAGGATTGCTTATTTTTCATAGTTTTTTAACGATTGTGTGCCACTCTTTATTTTATTATGGATACATGCGGCTCATAAGGGTGTGAAAAATTTTTACTTGTAATCAAATATTTAAAATTTTAGGAGTTAAGTAACATAAAAAGATAACGAATCTAGGGAATTAGTTGAGTATTGCCTCCGGAGTTGCATGCATATTTTTGCACTCTTTTTTTTTATTTTAGACACTTCCCAACCTGTAAGTAGAGTTCAGATAATCTAACCTATGAGCATGTGGTTCTGAACCTAAGGAAGCATAGTCTTCTAAAAAACTATTTTTAAGCCTTTTTAAATTTTCAAGCATACATGATTTGTATTTTTTGACCAGCATGCATTGTATTAAAAACACATTTAAAAGAGTCAAAATTTTAATTGTGTCTGTCGTTAGCATTTTCACCCTGTATAAATAAATGGGCCACTTAAGACAATCTTTAGATGTTGGCCTCAACTCTATAAAACTTTAATAAAAATGTCCCCTACCACTTTTTCATACAATGACTGGACTCATGTATTTAAAATCGAATAGGTGGTTAGCTGGCTCCCCAATTAAGTCGGGGTAAGCCCAAGTTCTACATTATAATAATTAAGTTTGGGTCACCACTATTTGGTACCCAATTTATACTTAATATCTGGGGTGGAGTTTGTTCAATAGGACCCCAACTTCCAGGAATATAATACTAAATTTTTAATAAAATACTCAACTCAAGCTAAAACCTCTATAATTCCATGATTTAAAGCCCAATAATTAGATTAGGTCAAGGCACTTCTAGATTGTTCCAGAATCTTAAAGTGTACCTTACTTTTTTTCTCTTGAATCTGAAAATAACTGCTCAATCTCGACCCAATCCAACCTTAAATTATAAAATTTAACCTCTTTGATATCACTCTTACCAAATATTTTAATAAAATTTCACCATTATTTTAATTAGGAGTTTTTGTAGGAGAATTTATCTTCCTATAATGTAATTAACTATGAGGGCTTGCGCTTATAGGAGATTTTGAACCACACACGCCTGACTTTCAAAAATCAATTTTCAAAACCCAATTGGCTTTCTTTGGGAAACTTAAATCATTGACGATCGTTATTGTCATATTCAAGGAATTAATAGCAAAAAATATTTTCTCTCTTTAGAGAGATATATCTTTTGTTAGTGAAGCCTTGGACATAAACTCAACGATCATACTTCTTGATTATCGTAACTAGATTTTTTATTGAACTTTGTTCTGACACTTTGGGGTCATATGAAGTTCTCTCTTAGATCTGGTTATGATACTCAAGATGAGATTTATAATTCTAAATCTAAACCCCATTCTAAAATTATATTTTCACTTCTCAAGGTGATATATCTTTTCTGATGGGTTGTTTGATTTTAGAATTAAAATTTAATAATAATTTTAAATTCCCCAAATAAAACTAATATTTTTCAATACCCTCTTTCAAAACCCACCAAGAACACACCAACAGTAGGTCGAGTTGGACCGAACCACTACAAAATTTGGTATTCTTCTATTACATTTTATTTTTCCTGCATTTTATTTCACTGCTCTTTATATTTGTGGTTGAAATATTATCTGTGAAATTAATTTCTATAAACAACTGCATATTTTAAGATTAGTGTTTTTAATCTTCTAAAAGATTTTTAAAAAAATTTCCAAAATATATGATTTTTTAAATAACCAATTCATCCCCCCCCCCCCCCCCCCCCCCCCCCCCCCCCCCCCCCCCCCCCCCCCCCCCCCCCCCTTTCTTGGTTAGCCTTGTTACAGTTTTATAAGGTCTAAACACGAACTTTCAAGTGGTATTAAAGAAAAAATCAAAAATTAAGATTAAGACTGCTTTTCAAAAAATTATCATGGCTAATTTTGTAAACTTAAACATAACTAAATAAAATTGGATCACTAGACAACCTTTATTTGACAACATTTCTTTTTATTTATGGAAAACTTGCATATCTACTTTTATACAATGACTTGACAATCGCATGTAGATGTTTGAACATGAAGGTTATACTAAACCTGCTTGAACAGTAGATGGTATTAGAATTGAAACACCATTTACTGAATGGACAGTAGAAGAAATCGACTTAGCAGAATTAAATTTAAAATATTTAAATAGTTTTTTCTATGCCTTGAAATCTGAGGACTATATGCGTGTTTCAACTTGTAAAACTAGAAAAGAAATTTGGGATAGACTTTGCATAACTCATGAAGGGACAAATAAGGTTGAACATTTTATTACAAGACTATAAACTTTTTTGCATGAAACTAAATGAGTCAATTTCTGATATGTATACATGATTTACCCAGATTGTTACCACATTACATACTTTAGGTGGGGAGCTTACAAATTCAAAAAAAAAGTAAATAAAATTTTATGTTGTTTTCCAGTTGGCCATGATGTAAAGATAACTATCATTACCGAGTTTAAAGATTTAAATATATACTCTATTGAAAATATGCTTTGATCACTTATTTCTTATGAGCAAGGACTGAATCAAAGACAGATTGATGCATGTGATAAAAGGAATGAGAGAAATATAGCTTTGAAGATTGATGCTTTAGAAAGTGATCAATATTTACTAGAAGATTATGAAGATATTTCTCTTATGACTAAGCATTTAGAAAGTTTTCTTAAGATAAAGCAATGATGATGTCAGTATTGGAATAAAGGTAAATTCATTAAAAATTCAAGGATTTCTAATGAAGTCATTTGTTATGAATGAAGAAAGCCTATACATATAAAGATGGATTGACCAAATCTCAAAGCTAATCCTAACAAGGAGAAAGTTTATGAGAAAATTCATGTCATAAAAGGCAAGAAGAGAATGTAAAGAGCTTTTCGAGCTGACTCTACTTCAAACTCTTCAAAAATAGAAGCAGAAGAGGAGGTTACAAACTTGTGCTTAATAGCATATAAGCTTGATCATTCAAATCAAGAGGAGGTATATGACCTATCCTATGATGAATTATGTGATATTTCTAAAAAAATTCATAATGCATATAGGAAACTAAAAAAAAAATGCATGTAAATCTTAACATTTAGTATTTGAATTTACAAAATGAGCATGAAAATATGAGGAAAGATCATGCAAATATAGATAACAATAACATGAATTTACTAAATGAATTTGATGATTTGAATAAGGAGCATGATTTATTGAAAACATCTTATAATGAAATTGAAAATGATTTTAAGGTGTTTATGGCTAAATCAAATCAATGAGAACATGAGTTGAAAGTTGAAAACTCAGTTTTAGAAAGTGCAAACTCATATCTTAAAGAAAACATGAAAGCTTTTAAGGAAGATAAGACACCTCTTACACTTGAATAATTTTATAGTACTGATCAAAAGCATATAATTTTATAATAAATGAAAATATATTATAACTCACATAAATTGGTAAATCCATTTTTATTGTTAAATGTTTTTCATGTGGAATGATCGGGCATATTTCTCACACTTGTACTATTCATAGTAGAACACATTTTGTGTGGAGACCTTAGATGCATCAATAACAACATATCAAACATACATCTAGATTATCAGTGTCAAAAGGTGAACCTAATTTTTTGAGTTTCCAAGTCTAAAATTTGATAATTTTATAGAAACAATCTCATGCAAGACCTTATGAGAGCATTTGGTACTTGGACAATGGATGTTCAAAATATATGACTAGAGATGCAAATCAATTTATACTATTGGAGGCAAGGATAGGAGGTAAAGTGACACTTGGGGATAACACCACTAAGAGAGTGGTAGGAACATATATGATTGACAATAAAAATAATTTTTTGATTGAAAATATTTTATTGGTAGAAGGCTTGAAACTTAACATGCTAAGTGTTAGTTAGCTTTGTGATAATAGTTTTAACATAATTTTTTTCCTACAAGTTGCATTATAAGCCAAAATAGAGTTAAAGTGTTGCATGGAGATAAGATAAATAATATTTATATGCTTGATTTAAATTGTGTTAAATCTTTTAATATTTTTTTCCTAAAAATTATTACTGATGAATCTTGGTTATGGCATAGAAGACTTTGTCACGCAAGCATGAAAAATCTTAGGAAGATTACCTATAAGGAATTGGTAAGAGGTATACCCAAATTAGACTTCACTAAGGATAACCTGTGTGATGCATGTTGATTAGGAAATTAAGTTAAGTCCTATTTTAATTCAATTAAGGATGTTAGAACTAGCAAACCTTAGAAGTTCTTCACATGGATCTCTATAGACCTATTAGCACTATAAGTCTAGGAGTAAATTATTGGGTATGTGATTACTGATGATTATTCAAGGTTCACTTGGATTAGATTCTTATCTCATAAGAGTGAATCATTTGAAAAGTTTAAAATTTTTTTCTACTTGTATTCAGAGGAAGCTAGGTAATGAAATTCTTGTAATTTATAGTGATCATGGAGGAGAATTTATAAATAAAAAATTTAAAATTTTCTATTAAGAGCAAGGGATAGATCATAACTTTTTAGCCCTTAAGACTCCTCAATAGAATGGGGTTGCTAAAAGGAAGAACAAAACTTTGGTAGAAGCCACTAGAGCCATGTTAGCTAACTATCACTTCCTAAATATTTACGGCTGAATCAATTCATATAGTATGTCATGTTCTAAATGTGGTAAACATTAGATCTAAGTTGAATAAGACACATTATAAACTTCTTAAAGGTAGAACACCCAACCTCTCACAACTATATATCTTTGGATGTACAATGTTCATTCATAACAATGGGAAAACTCTTTTAAGAAACTTTATCGTAAATCTAATAAGGGATTTTTTTTTTTGGATATTCAAGTGTTGACAAATCCTATAGAGTTTTTAATAAATGAACTTTGGTAGTAGAGGAAACCACTCATGTAGTATTTGATGAATTTTATATTTATGGAGGGTCTAGGTTGGAAAGAAGAAGATATTGAAGAAAACACCAAAGAAATTGAAAATGTAAATCTTGAAGAAAAGGTTTAGACGGAAAATAAGTTGCCTAGAGAATGGAAATATCCTAAAACTCATCCTAAATAATTGATTTTAGGAGACCCGAGTGAAGATGTTAGGACTACGCATGGGCTTAGCAAAGAAGTGAACCACTCAGCATTTATTTTAATGATTGAACCCACTAATATAAATTAAACACTTTATGATGAATTTTGGATTTTAGCTATGCAAGAAGAATTGAATAAATTTGTTAAAAATGATATTTAGGAATTGGTAGAAAGACCTAAAATTCAAAGTATTGTTGGAACTAAATGGGTTTTCAAAAATAAGATGATTGATTCAGGTGCAGGGGTTAAAAATAAGATAGAATTGGTGGCAAAGGGGTACATTCAAATAGAAGGAATTGATTTTGAGGAGACTTTTTCCCCTATAGACATACTTGAAGCAATAAGGGTATTTCTAGCTTTTGTATTTTAAAAGATTTATATTATTTTAAATGGATGGTAAAATACTTTTCTAAATGGGGTTAAAAAAGGCTATTTTTATTAAGCAACATCTAAGTTTCAAAAATTCATAGGTTTTAAATCGTGTGTTTAAATTAAATAAAGCATTATATGGATTAAAATGGGCACCTAAGGCATGATATGAAAGGTTAAGCATTTTCCTACCAAAAAATTCTTTGGTTAAAGGAAGTGTGGACACCACTCTCTTCATAAAAAGGGTAGGAGATGACATTCTTATTATTCAAATTTATATTAATGATATCTTATTTGGATCTACTAATAAAAATCTTTATAAAAAAACCTTTCAACTACAATGAGTAAAAAATTTCAAATGAGTTTGATGGGAAACTTGAGCTACTTTCTTGGTTTTAGCATAAAGTAGAGAGAGGATGACACCTTTCTTAGTTAGTCAAAATATATTAAGGATATCCTTAAGAAATATGAAATGGAAAATGCTAAACTATAAAATACTCTCATGAGTTCCACAGGTTAGTTTGATAAGGATTCTAAAGATAAATTATTAATCAAAAGAAATTTAGAGGAATGATTGGATCATTACTTTATAGCTGACCTAATATCATGTTTAGTGTTTATCTGTGTACTAAATTTCAAGCTAATCAAAAAGAATCTCACCTAACTGCTGTTAAAATAATTTTGAGATATCTTTTATAAACTCAAAATTTAGGGATTTGGTGTCCTAGGCATAACACCTCTTTTAAAATCATATGATATTTTGATTCTGATTTTGTAGGGTGTAGGGTTGATAGAAAAAGTGCTTCTAGAACTTATCAATTTATAGAGAACTCCTTAGTCTCCTGATCTAACAGAAAATAGAATTCAGTAGCTTTTTCTACTATTAAAGTAGAATACATAGCCTTAGGAAGTTATGTGGCAGAAGTTATATGGTTAAAATAACAACTAGTGTATTTAGGTTTTCCAATTAATAATTTTTCAATTTGTGATAATACATGATACATGTGCAATTTCCATCTCAAAGAATCCAATCCAATACTCTATGACCAAACATACAGACATAATGCATCACTTCATTAGAGATCATATTACCAAAGGAGAAATTGAGCTACATCATATAGCAACAGAAAACTAACTTATAAATATTTGCACAAACCCACTGATATTAATATTCATGCTTGACCATTGTAATTCTGTAAATTAAAATTATAGTTTTATACTTTTGTGTTTATAATTGTGTTTTGTTCTTTTTTTTATGGTTTTTCTTGGTTATTTTTTTCCATTTTGTGTTTTATTTTTTATTTAGAGTTTGATTTTTGTTTCATTTTATTATTTGTTTTTTTTTTGTGAATCTTTTATTAATTTATTTTTGAAGAGTATCTTGATCATCATGTGAAAAATTAAATTTCATTTTCCATTCTTAGTGTATAAACACAATTTGTATTGTATAAATTCTCCATATTTCACATGATTTATTTTTTGCATTAGGTTGACAAAAAAATATTTTATATTAATGATCGTATAGTACAAACACATGTTTGTCTGTACGAACCATCAATTTTTTGTCTGTATGATCTTCGCGGGTATTCCAAGGATAGTTATTTCTCAAGCATCATCTGTATGAACACCTATTCATATAAACGATCCAGTTATTAGTTTGCATGAGAACGATCTCAACCTTTAAGCACAAACATTATTAATTGATCATCTCGTATGAACACCTATTCGTATGTATGATAAGTTTGGTCAAAATATTGTGTAAAATATCTCATCATTAAGCAGCTTTATGAAAACACGTTCCACAACATTAACTATTTTTGACTATTTTCATTTTTATGTATGAACCAAAGATCGTCTCGTACAATGATAAAAATTATACGTATTAATGTAATTTTGTACTGTATGAAATTGTTTGAATTATATAACTTAGAGTATGTTCTTTGAATTTTTTTCAATATTTTTCATCTTTAGTCCCTTTTAAATCTTATTTAAAAAAGTTTTTTTCAAAATGGCTAGCAGTATCAAATGATCATGACCTTCCAAGTGTTGCGAATTTGATTTCAAGAAATATAATTTTGATGATAGCAAACACTTCTATTTTGTCTACGACTGCCTTGCCTACTAATATTTCAGGTCCACGAGATCACAACTGTAATTTGAACCAGCTCAAGATTAGGTAGAATAGGTATGAGTCAGTTTGTAATCTTTTACCTTTTCATGAGTCAATTATAAATGATGTGATTCTTGATGCTAAGTAACCTTACACACACACTTAGGGGGAAATTTTTGATTGATTTAGAGTTTTTTGTTTTTGATCACATTGTTTGGGATGATCCAAAAATCAACCTGGATGATCTGATAAAAATAGAAACCCTAATTAGGTCATCCTGGTTAAGGTAGTCATCATTAAGCGCATCATCCTGGATGATATTCATATCGGTCGGGATGATAGACTCAAATCAGAAAGAATCTTTTGCCATATCTATTTAGGTATCAAATATTTTTGGACATCGTCCAGGATATCATCTGGACGATACAATGAAATTATGCCTAAATTAAATTAGTAATTAAGGAAAGTAACTAAGATTTGATTGTGATCATATTGTCCTGGACTTTCACAAGATCGGCCGGCATGATCAGTTCAAAAACCTTAGCTATTACTGGATGATCAAACATCAATCTGCTTCTATTCAGGGTGATGTTCTAGACAATATATGTTGAATTGAACTAATTGTCCAAGACGATCGTGAGATCAGCCTGGACAATCAAGTTATCTTTTCATCATCCAAACATTTATTCAGTGTGATGTTCTTGATGATATTCAATGATTTATACTAATCGTATAGAATGATATGAACAAAAAAACCTTTTGATCTTCTCAAATCATCCTGGCTGATTGAGCTAAATTTGTACTAATCATACAAAAAGATATTTATATTGTCCTGGATGATAAAGTCAGTTTGTTGCAATTATGAGCTATTTTGAAGCTCTTCTATTTAAGACCTCTTATTCTACCCAAGAGATCTTTTTTTGCTACTATTTTGACCTGAGAGAGCCAATAGGAGAGGGAGAGCAAGGGAGAGAGAGAGAGGATCTTGTGAGGGGGAGTTTATGAAGGGTTTCACAAAGGTTTCTCCAAGAAAGGATCCATCTTCATCTTCTCCAGTCATCATCCCTAGTTCCTTAGGGGATCTATAGAGGTTAACTTCTATATTTGATCAAGGTTCTCTGTGTGCTTCAGTAGGAAGAAAAGGAGTTAGGTTCTCTTCCTGCTTTTGGAGGAAGCAAAAGGAGTCGGGTTCTCTACCTCATCGGGGTCGGTGGAATAGAGGTTTGTAAAGGCTTCTCCTCCTTAATGTGGGAGCAAAAGGAGAGACACTGTGTTTAGTGCAATACTCGGAGGAGAGGCTCCAGGGAATTGATGTATATCAAGTTGACTAAACCACTATAAATTTTTGTGTTCATTATTAACTTTTCCACATTTAATTTTTGCACTTTGATTTATGTGGTGAACTTTGGTTTTAGCTTTTGCTTTTGCTTAAAGAATTTATAAAATACTAATTCACCCCCCCCCCCTCTCTTGGTTAGCCTTGGGACTAGTTCAATAGGGCTTAACATCCCTGTCGAACTTTCACCAAGGATGGATCATCTCTTTCTGAACTAGATGACAATTTTTTTTGTCTATAGAGAATGAACAAGCCTTTGATAGGTTTATTCAAACTAAGATTACCCCTTCTCGTCTTCTGATTCAAGAAAACATTAGTTTTCAAATCATGCCCATTTTCAACTCCACTCAATTCTATTTCATTCTCACTTTAATCTATGCATATTATTTTTGAACTTTTTACTATTTAATTTCCAATCTAAAAATGTGAGAAAATAACACAATAATGACCTCCTATATATTTTTCATCAATGAGTTGAAATTACCAAGGAAGATTTGGCAACTGATCTACATCTTAAGACAAGAGGAGTTCGGGCTCATTTAATTATATCTTGAAGTGATTATGATTGGACCATAATTAATCAAACTCTTAGGGGTATACCTTCCATCTCACATTTACCCCTTATTTCTACACTGAATCAAAATGCTAGGATCATCCAGCTTGTCTTAAGAAACTCTATCATTCTTAAAGTTGGTGATCAAATCAATATTACCCCTTTGCTTTCCTTTGTTACATATTGTATACTGAAAAATACTCCTATTGATGAAGCCCAGTTGATCATGGACTACATCAAGAATTCGTCAGATATTATACTCCCTACCACCAGAAGAAAGAAAAACGTAGCTCTAGGACACCTAATTGCCTAAATTCTTGAAAAGTAATATAACCTCATTCATCTTAAACCCTCAAATAACCTACTTATTTATTTCATTGATGCCTTATTTTGAATTCTTTCTCACCGGGATCAAGGGGATAAAGGAGAAGAATCTGATGAAGAATGAGGACCCGCACCTGCACCTTCTCCTGCTCCTGCTCCTGGTCATGATCAATAGTTCTATCAAGACATGATAAAGAGATTTAATCACCTTGAATCTTATATAGATTAATGTTTTGACCAAGTTTAGACACATATGAAACAACAAGATTACATATATAATGAAGATTTGGGTTGTTTTAGAGGATAATTTGATTTTCTAAACACTCAAGTAGCTACTAATTTACTTCACACAATTCAATCATCCACAGCCTCCTCCAGATCAAGTCCCTCCAAATTATTAATTTAGTTGCAGTTTGTTGTATGTTTTGTTTTTTAGTTTTTATAATTGTATGTTTAGTTTCTATTAGTTCTTGTCTTCCTTTTTAGTTAATTTAGTTTTATACTGTGTTATATTTTCTTTAAATATTTAGTTCATATTATTAAAAAAATGTGTTTTTGGTTATTACTAGGTTTTTATTTCTTTTCCTCTAGAATTATCAATTAATGAGTTAATGATAACTAATCTAAAATATTCTTTTAAAGAATTGAATTTTTATAATTTTTGCATAACAAACTTATTTCCATAGTAAACCGATTTCTTTGCTCTGACTTTAAATTAAATTATAAATAGATCTAGATAAAAAATCTTTTTGTTGTTCTGATAAAATATTTGTCTCAAAATAATAGTTAGCAAAAAAGGTAACCTTCTTTCCTTTTATTTTCTTGTTTAATGTGTTATTTTTATTGTTACCGATAGGATTTTTTTTTGTGGTTTATTTTTCCTTATACGAGATAGTTTTTTTTTTTTTGGAAAATACTCACACAAACTAATATTTTTTATTTATGTCAAGGAAAGAACAAAATGTCACATGAAGCACAAAGAGTGTCAAATTTGAAAAGAGGCACAAAATGATCCCAACTTGAAAAAATGTGCAATGCTCGCCAAATAAAGTTCAAAATCAAAAAATATGTAATAGAGACAACAAAAATTCCCAATTCTATTTGATCAAGAGGCATAAAATGAGCCCACGCTACATTAGTTCTTTCATCTATATCACTTATTCTCAGAAGAATCTATACATTTAACAATAAAGTTCAACTATTGAATTTGAATCTATATGATTTTTGTTTAATTTTTGTGATTTTTTTTTTTTTTTTTGAGTTTTTTGTTCTCTAAAATGAACATTAAATTTGATCAACTATTCTTAAATTATTTTTTTTTAATATGAGTTTAAAAAGAGTTTTTACTTTAAAAAATTAATCTTAGTCTTGCAAATTTTTAAATTCTTTTCCTTATCATCTTTTTAGATCCATCAATGCTAGCTTTCATATTCAGAAGTTTTATTTTTTTTTTTTTTTTTTTTTTTTTTTTTCCTTTTTTTTTTTTTTGTATTTTTCTTTCCTTTTTTATTAATGTTAAAAGAGGGAGGCTATTATTTTTATTTGTTTGAAGTTTTCTGGTTTGTATTTTTGTGTTTTTTATTTGAAATTTTTTTTTAACTACGTTGGTACTCTCAAGGAGAGGTTGAATATGGTTTTATTTATTTTAAGTTTCCTTATAAACTTGATTTGGTGTCGTGCTTATTTGTTTTAGAGTCTGTTTGGTGTTTGTATTTTTTTATGTGTTTGTTTTACATTATAGTTTGTTTGTGTTTGTTTATGAAAAATCAAAATTAAAAAGAGGAACGAAATTTTCTTTATCCTCATGATTTTAAGTTTTCATTCATTTAGGGAGAGTTTAGGAGAAAAGAACTTTAATTTGTTATTCAAATAATTATAATTTTGCAATCATAAAAAATGGGGAGATTGTTGCAAATCAATAATCAAGATTGAGATAGTGATTTTTTATGATAACAAAATATTGTTGTTATGATTTTATTATTTTTCTCCTAATATATATTGGATATTTCTAGTTATTTCTATAAGTGCTAACATTTCAGAGAAATCATATAATATTCCATATTATTGAAGACTTTTAGACAATGTACAATAGGATTTAATATAGAAGAGTCTATATATCTTTATTTTTATTTTTTTTAGTTAGAGGAAGTATAATTGTAAATGGGTAATCATGCACACAAATAGTGAGAGAGTGATACATTTTTTAAAAAAAAACTAATCATACTATACGATATATATAATCATACTACACAATTTGACTTAGTTTTTCTCTAGATTTTGGTTACTCAAACCATGGCTTGATTTTCTTAACTTATCATATTATATGATATACAGTCATACATATGACTAATAGTGTACAAAATTACGTTCATGCCAGATCGTACCATATGAACTTGTTCATTTTTGAACTGTTTGTACTGTACGATGTCAAGTCATACATATGATATATATAGCTATGAAATTTGGTTCACACCAAAACATACCAAATAACATACAGTTATTTTGAACTATTCATATTGTACGATGTCAAGTCATACAAATGACTAATAGTGTACAAAATCAGGTTTGTACCAAATCATACCATACAATCTTATTCATTTTTGAACTATTCATACTGTAAAATATTAAGTCATATACCCTCAGTATATGAAACTAAGTTTGTCTTTGTTATTACCAAACAAAGCCATGATTTTTGAATTGTTCGTACTAGATAATCTTCAATTATATAATATAAATTATGGATGATTATCTTGAAAAAATTCAATTTTTTGACTGTTTTTCATGTGTTTTCTATAAATAGAGTCCTAAAACTATCATCCCTATCCTTTGCTTTGAATTTTGTCTTGAGAGTGACTATTGGGAGTGTGTTTAAGAGAGATTTTGATATTGGAGAGTGAGAGATATAGTGAAAGGGAATTGTGAAGATCTCTTTGTTCTTCTTCTAATTTCTTCCCATCTTCTTTAGAGTCTCTTGAGAGAAGATCTTCAAGACTGTATCAAGGTTCTCTTCCTTCACAAACATGGTAAATATGACATGATGGTTCTCAACCTTCACTAGGAGGGTCAAAAAGGATGGTTGGTTCTCTGCCTTGACCAGGAGGGTGAAAAAGGATGCTTGGTTTTGTGCCTTCACTAGGTGGGTGAAAGAGGATGTGTAGGTACTCTGCCATCAATAAAAAGGTGAAAAAGGATGAGAAGGTACACTGCCAACACTTGGAGAGTGTAAAAGGTGATAGTTCTCTATCACACAGAGTTGGTGGAAGAGAGTTTATAAGGGCTTGTCTGCATTACTGTGGGGGCAAAAGGAGAGTCACAATAGTTTAGTGCAATACATGGAGAAGGAGTATCTGGGGAGAGGATGTAGGCCTAGTTGGATCGAACCAATATAAAATTTGGTGTTCTTTTACTACCTTTTATTTTTCCTATATTTTATTTCATTATTATTTATATTTGTGGTTAAAAAATTATCCATGAAAGTTATTTCTATAAATAAATGTATATTTTAAGATTAGTTTTTTTAATCTTCTAAAAAATTTTAAAAAAAGTTTTCCAAAATCCAAGATTTTTTAAATAACCAATTCACCCCCTCCCCCTTAGTTAGCCTTAGGACAGTTCTATAAGGTCTAACAAGCTACTCAAATTTTCAGGGTCATGCACTACTACACTCCCAAAAATCTCTTTAAGAATAGATTTTCAAGTTCACTAAATGTTTTCACATAACTATTAGGCAAATTATTGTACCCTTCAAAAGCAATGCCAGAAAGACTACTAATAAATTGACAAAAAGAAAAGTAAAGCATTTGACTCCCAGCATTGTAATAGATTGCATGAAAGGGGGCCAGATGTTGTCTCAGGTTTTCTATTTCAATAATGTTTTTAAAAGATGGTGGCACAAAACCCTTCGAATAAGGGACCAAATAATATTCATCAGGGTAGGGTCTACCCTTCGGAATAGATGTGGCCCCTTGGGAATGGGCTAATGCCTCCCTTACTTGATCCTCAATCAACTGCATAAGGTTTTTATGGGCCAGTGTTGGAGGAATTGGAGCAACTGTTAGCAAGACTGGAGTGACTGGAGGAACTAATGGCTGGACTGGAGGGATTGTTGACACAGACTCAGGGATCTTAGAATTGAGTTTTAATTTTTTGATCTAGTAAGTGACTAGCTTAGAGGCAGATTATTATATCTTGAGGGAAACCGATTATGACTTATCTAGATGTGCTTAAATTTTTTTAACCTGTAGTAACATTTTTTCCACTTGTGCCTCCAAGTTTTTGATATGTGGTTCATCATCTCTTGCTCTAGCATAACGATTTGAAATTGAATCCACAACTATTGAACCTTCCTCCTTGCCAGAATTCTATTTACTCGACTTAGTTTCCTTACTAAATCCTCTAGTCTCAACCATATAGACATATCTAATTGGTACCTCCTCATCTATGAGCATGTCATCCAACTCGGGATCGAAGGTTTCTTCCGCCTCCTTTTTCTTTAGAAACTCCTTATTTTTTTGCACTACCTCATCGACTGATTGGTCCCCTATTGCCTCTAGGTCAATTGATAAGTAGCCCTTATAATCCATCATATCATAGAACTCTTCATCCTATAGCTTAGATATGATGGCTTGCAACTTAAGGTCATCAGTTGTTGGAGGCTCTTTCATCAACTACTTGATTATCTACTGATCCTTATCCCAGACTATCTCTTCCCCTTTGACTATCTTGGGGCCGGTAGTCATATGGGTGTCATCCTCTATTGGGTGTGGGACATTTACCTCAAAAGATGATGCAAGATCTTGGAGGGTGATAGCTTCCATATAATGTAGGGTAGAGTCCACAAACCCCTGAGTAGGGAGCTCAAGGACAACATGGTGGAATCTGAGAAAAGCTATATGAGATATGAACTAAAATATCAACTAAAACATTGGCTAAAATAATAATTGGGCTGACAGCTGGGACATCTAAAGTGGAACTATGGTAAATGAAGTGACAATGGGATCAAATGGGGTGTGAATAATAGTAGTTGAGATCTATGGAATCTATACTGAAGATTGGGATGGCTTAACTACAAGTTGAGGGGCATCAACTCTAGTAGTCTTCTTAGGGGCATACTTCCTTTCTAGGGACTTGGGACTCTTTCCCTTGACTTCAGCTGCCCCCTTAACTTCAGAATCATTTTTTATCTTGACTACCATTGAGGCCAACTTTGGAAGTTTTGGCAGAGGAACTCATGTCATACTGGTAGAATAGAAGCCTCTCCTAGATTTGATAAGTACTATACCCTCCATTTTAGAGGATGGAAGGCATGACACCCAATGATAACCATCAACTAACACAAAAGTTGATGGCTATCTCAAAACTTCTTGTTTATCTTAACATGCTGAGGGGTTAAGTTCTTTGCATCAAATTTTTCCTCCTTTAAGATCTCCTTCTCAAAATGGTGGGAGATAACACCTTTCAAATGTTTAAGATATTTTTATTTTGTCTCCCCAACCTAGGCAGCACAAGTGTTAATAAAGTTTCTCAATATTCTTATCCTTTGTAGTTGCTTCTTCTTAGGAGTCCTTTTGGTTGAATAGTTAACCAGGCATGGCAGGATACTAGCTATCCTAGCCACCCTCTTCTCCCCTATAATAGAAGCTAATGGGTGGAAGCAACTCCCCTGGAGGAGTGGAGAAGAGGTAGGAATAGGTAGATCTTTAATAGTTGGATCTACCTAGGTCATGGTCTTAACTTCAACAACCTTTCTTGACTTAGCAATTTTTCACCTAACCCTCCTCAGGTAGTTCTTCTTCTGATTCTTACTAGTGAAAGGGATCCCAGAATCTGACCCTTTCTAAAAAATTAATCTTTATTTAGGGGCCTCAAAAGTGGCCTCTGATCTTCCTTCCTTCTCATTAGGATTAAGGGGGTCGGGCACTGGTCCCAACACCAACTCTAGAATAGAGCTATCCACTCTAGCAGTATTGAGATCTAGTATCTTTTTACCATCTAGTGTCAACTCAGTAGTACTGAAACCAACTGAATGGTGTTCCCCATATAGATTTTCTTGTAGGTCAAACCTCTCTCAAAAGTGAAAAATAATTCTTTTTTACCATTGACTCAAGTTTGAATATTTGAAATTCAAGGAAAGAAATGGAATTAGGAATTTTTTAAATTAAATTTGAAAAATCACAAACATATCCTATATTCTATCATGTATGCTAAGTTATAGGATTTACAACCCGACGTATGATGATAGAATACAAAGGTTGGTTATAAGCTTGAGAGAAATTAAAATCTTCACAGTATATACTAGACTAAAAGGAGATGTTGTAGGATAGTATTTGATGGTGTAAATTTTAGATTGAGAGTGACAAAGAATTTTAGAAAGATCCTGATTTTGAAATTAAAGATGAACTTTCTCCATATTTTGAAACACAACGAATCTGATTTTCACCCAACCTGAAGGCTTACAAGATTGGGAAGAAAATTCAAAAGATTGGTTGTTTGACTCTCTCCACTCTATGGATCAAACAGATTTGGAAGGTCATGGCTAGAGAATTAAAAAAATAAAAGATCTTGGAAACAAGATCGACAGGATTCTTTGTAATTTTAAAACTCCACATATTGGGTAAGACTCAATGATATGGGTTTATAAAATTAATAAGGAGAACTTAAAAATTTTGATTTGACACTATCACCCCGCCAATGAACATGGGGCCAGAAGGTCAAAATCTAATCTTTTAGAAAGAGGTCTCACCTCTCTTTTGACGTGAAATTAAAAGTTGATGTTTTCTTAATTAGCTTTCCCAAGGAAAAAATAGGTAAAGGAGTCAATGGAAAGAAAGGTATTTAAGAATATCAAAGAAACAAAATTTCTCCATTATTAATGATGGAGAGAGAGAGAGAGAGAGAGAGAGAGAGAGAGATATTTAGTCATATTAGGCATGAAATTTTTTTGCTTATTGGTGGAAGTTTTGAAAAAGTGGGTTCTGAAGATTTTAATTTTCTTTATGAAATTTGATATTGACTTTTGATTTTAATTTCAAATCGAACAACCAACAGAAAAAGTATACTTCCATGAGAGTTATAAATAAGATATCAAAAATAGGGTTTAAATTCAGAATTGTAAATCACACTCTGAATATCATGACAAGAAAGAACTGCATATGACCTCAAAAGGTCAAAATGAAGTTCGATCTAATATATGGCTATGATAATCTTGATAAATTATTGCTAATTTAATATCTAAATTTTTATTAACAAATGATATATCTCCTCAAAGGAAGAAAATATAATTCATTAATAATAATTTGGACATGACAATAATGATTGTCGTCGATTCAATTTTTTCAAAGAAGGCTAATTTAAATTTTGAAAATTAATTTTTAAAGATGGGCGTGGACTCTAAATCTCCTATGAGTGTAAGTCCTCATAGTTACATTATAGGAAATTGGAGTCTCCTACGAAAACTCTCGATTAAAATAATGATGAATTTTATTTAAAGAAATTTAAGGAATGATGTCAAAGGAGGTGAATTTGGAGATTCAATAGAGATTAGATCAAATTTTGAACACTTATTTTTGGAGTCAATGAGAGAAAGGTAGGAGGCACTTAGAGATTCAAAAACAATTCAGAAGTGTCCCAACCTAAGTTAAGTGTTGAGGTTTAATTTTTTAATTGAGAAGAAATTTAATTTGAATTTTTTATTTTATTACAAATTTGGGATTATATTCTCAAAGGTTGGGGTCTTAAGATCCAAAATATGCCTCAGATCCTAAACCAAAATTGGGAACCGAATGAAAATGGCCTGAACCTAACTAATGCAGTACCAAAAAAAAAAAACTCGACTTATCCCAGCCTGGATTGGGGAGTCAACTAACCACCTAGTCAATTTTCAATCCATAAGTTCGATCATTTTATGGAAGTGTGGTAAGGAAATTTTTATTAAAGTTTTTGAGAGATGAGACCGACATCCATATCTTTTCCTAATTAGTCCTTTGACTTATGTGGGGTAAAAATACTAAACATATATGCAATTAAAAAATTAGACTCACTTTTCAATTTATTACTAATGCAATGCATACCAATTGCCTCAATAAATGCTTAAAATTAGAATGATGTAGTTTTAAAAAAGGCTTAAAAATAAGTTTTATCCTTGAGATTGCATGACCTAGGTAGCATGACCTCAATATACCAATTTATTACTAATTTCACCTTTAAAAAATTCTTATGCAAACTCTCGATGATCCTGAGATTACTTCTTAAAAGCGTTAGATTTTCTATGTTTTCTAAAAATTTTATTTAAGTTTTGAGTATAAAAAAATTATCCTACCCTCACGAGCATCCACAAATCCAAGTTATAACAAAAGTAGCACACAAATACCAAAAAAATTAGGAAAAATATGCAAGATCCTGAATGCAAGTAGAGTAAATCAAACATCAATAAATGTAATTCCTTAAAAAAATAAAGTCCGTAGGCAAGTACCACATTTATTATAACCCAGAATTATAGAAATTAAAAGCGATTGGGCACGACTAACCACAAACTTGGATTCTAATCCTAGTACAGAAGCAAGTAGACTTTAAGTGGATAACTCTTATGTCTTCATATCCGTGGTATTCTCCTCCTTTGACTCCTTAGATTTATTGTATTTGAATACCCAAATGAAAAAGAAAACTCTACCCTCAAGGGGGAGGGGGGTTAATTCTTCCCAATTCTGGTAGTGGAGTGATCCAAAATTGAGCTTCCAAATAGAAAAGGACTATCCCCCAAAAGGGTATCCTTTCCTCTTTGGAATTCAATTTTGGATTTAAGTATCCTAAACTCAGTGACACTTTCATAACTCAACATTTAATCAAATTACATTGATATAAAATAAAAATTCTAGACTCTCTTGCAGGGTTATCATAAGCATTTAAATATAAACAATCCCAAGCAGTTATATAAAGAAATTAAAGTACTCAATCAAGCTATGCTTGATAGTACTCTTATTTATTTAGGGGCAAATCAATCTGAAGCACCTATAGCATTTAGAGTTGGTTGTCATAGCAAAGTAAACACTTGCCTAACCTAAGTTAGAGTTGGTTGTCATAGCAAATCATCTAAATTATGTGTACAAGATAGTGTGGTTGGGGTAGATCCTATATTGGGTTATTTTTTAAAGTTTTCTAAGGTTTAGTTTTGTTAAATGTCAAAGGGAAGATTCATGTTTGAAGTTAAGTATTAATGTGTTAAAGCTTAACTCAGGATGGGTTTAAAAGGTTAATAAATTGAATGAGTTTAATTAGTTAAAGATTAAAGGATTAAAAAACTTTAATTAAAATGATTAGTGGCAAATTTAAGTGGTCAAATTTATTTATTTCTTCCAACAGCTTGTTATTAGTGTTGTGTCACCAGGCTCGAGGAACTAGGCCTCCTTAAGATACATAGCCCTGCAGTTCGGAGTAGTCCATTCTAAAAACCTTGTTGATCTAGTGAGATTAAAGATTTTAATTTAGTTAAAATATTATAAATGATTTGGTTTAAATTTTTACACTCCATTAAATTCCTTTATGGTGCCACAAGGCTTGAGGAACCACACCTACTTGAAACACGTAGCCCTACAGCCCAGAGTAGTCCGTCCTAGAAACTTCATCAAAAGATTAGTTATTATGTATTAGAATGTTGGTTAATTAGTTTTATTAATCAAATTGGAGTTTTCTAAAATTTTAATTAATTGTTGAAATTTTGGAATTAATAGAATTATTTAATTAGATTAATTAAGGGTCCAAAAGTTGACTTTTAAAATTGAAGCTAATTTTAAAAGTTTCAGATTTAAAATAAATATTAGGCTATGATGAGTAGTTAGACTATAAGTTTGCTCAATTTAAAGTTTTCTATGAAAGGTTATGATTTTCTCAAGTTTTGTCCTTAAATTTAAATTGCGGTTGATGGGAGAGTAGACTTCTTAACTTTAACTTGGTTTTGAAAGCTTAATATTTTTGTGAAGTATTATATTTTAATTTGGATTGAATGGATTTGGATTTGATTAAATTGGATTTAACTTGAATTAATTGTGATTTTTCAAATTTTGGAATTTTTAGAATTTTTTTAAAGTGTTTTAACTAAAGGAAATTTTTTATATTAATCCAAACCTCTTGGAATCACCTCCAAACGTTAGAGATAACCTAAGGAGGTCTTTTTAAGTATTTGGGGAATTTTTGAATTTTTTAAATACTTTAAATTAATTTATTCAATTAATTATTAATTTTCTTTAAAAATTAAATTAAGGTGAAATTAGGGGTTATCTGATAGGGCTTTTATTTTTCATAGATTGGGAGTTTAATGAAGGTTAATTAAATCTCTTATGTGGATTTCATGGATTTAAAAAAAATTATTAGTGAATTAATTAAAGTTCTAGGTTAAATCTAAAGGAGGATTTTGGGGCTCCTATTTTGTGTACCAAATAAATCCGAAATCTAGTGAATTATAGACCATGAGATCACCTATTTTCTAGGTCCAAATATTCTAAATTTGGGCCCATTGGACATATCTAAGGTGGCTAACAAACTCACCCAAAGTTACCACTAGACTACCTTAGAAAATTTCTAGGCTTCTTCCCTAGGTTTGGATTGGGGTAAAATCAGTGGCCCTAAGCTCCTTCAACTAAACATAATCAACACACCAAAATTCATACCCTAACTCTCATTGGTAAGATTATGGCCCCAAATTGAATTTATGGGTTAAACCATGACCTTTAAACCCAAATTTTCATGAACATGCACTTAAACATCTCAAATAGAAGGGGAAAAATTTGGACATGTCAGAGACATCCCCAAATTCATTCCCTAATAATGCCAAGCCATGGTGACTTAAATTGAACACATAAATGTAATAATACTTAAAATATTCAAATAAAAATTAACATTTATACGTAACTGATCAAGATTTGGGACCAAAGTGATTTTGAAGATCTCCTTGAGATATTTCCAATGAGAATAAAACTCCTAATTTGGTCAAGTGTAGAGGGAGAAATAAATTTTTGAAGTTTCCTTGAAATTTATATAAAATTAAATCCGGATTTACATAGTCAACCTGCGTTTAACATGTGTGCAACATACTATTATCCAAACAATCATTACATGTATCCATATAAACACAGTTAATTACAACTATCAAATGATTGATTGGGTCATGATCAAATAAGATCTGAAACTGCAGGATTTAATCTGAACTGTTGTTTAAAATACATGGCCAGGATTGCATCTTCAACCTCCTGCAAAGACCCGAAGCCATTCACGTTCTCTAGTGTGATCTAAGGATCACACCAATGAAACTCATCCAAACTTCATTGAAAGGATCATGACAAGGTAAACCATCAATCCAATGGTTAGATTTAGGTGGGTTGACAGTTTACTTCACACCTGACAACCACTACTTAACTAGGAGCTTCGGAAGGGATTCTCACCATGTAGAAAGCCCCAACGAATGGGTTCTTCTATCAAGAAGCTCAAGGGGATGATGGCAAGAACTTTTCTTTCAAACGTCTAGGATGAAAGATCACCAGAGGTATGACTTTAAGTGGAGGGTGCATAAACTTCACTAAAGTTCACTTGAATGGATAGCTAGAAGAGGCTGGTAGACTGAGGAATGGGAGAGGAATACTCAAGCAATTCTGGGGAGGGTTTTTAAAAAACTAGAATAAAATAAGGCTCTCTGGATAAATCTTCCCTATTTAAAGACCTCCAGTGAGCCCAGATGGCCAAGATCAATCGCACTAGCCGTTGGATGACCCCCAAGAGGAAGGGGACATCCTCCAAGAGGTATGTTAGCTCGAAGCCTACAAGACAAATTTTTTAAAGCCTTTAGATGAGGCCTGAGAAGGAGGAGACTATTGGAGTTGAATCTCTATTGGTTTCAATCATCGTCGGCCAAGGACTGGGTCTAGTTGAGTTGGGAAGTTTATTGGAGATGTGGCGAGCTCGATTGAGGGGTTAATTGGCTAGGAGGCAGCCCAATTACTGGAGGTGGCTCAAGTTGACCAAAAATTGTATGGTTTTGGTTGATTTGGGCTTAACCCAAGTCAAGATAGTGCTTGGGCTTGATAGGGGAGGTAGGTGGGATCATGGTGAACCTAGCCATGGATTGAAATTGCTAAGGGGTGGCCAAATTCCTTGAGGTAGGATTGGGTCTATTTAGGTCAAACCCTAGTCAATCCAATTGGTTAGGTTGAGGTGGAAGGTGCATTGGGTCAAGGGGCACCCAATACAAGGGTCAATTAGGTTTTGTCTAGTATGTGGAGGAAGTTTGCTAAGGTCAAAGTGGTTTTGGCCATTTTGGACTAGTTTAAAGGTTGACCCAAGTCAACCCAAGAGCTGGGCTTCCTATGGTAGATATGTTGAACCTAGGGCCACCCAATGGAAGGGCTAGTTAGGCCTGGTGAGGCCTAGGTTGGGAAATGGCTCAACCCAAGGTTGTTTTGACAACTTTGGGTTAGCCTAAAGGTTAACCCAAGTTGACCAATGGGTTGGGTCAACCAAGATAAGTGCATTGTGTCATGGGGAACCCAATGCCACCATTGGCTTGATGCAATTGAGTTAGGGTTGAGAGTTGGCTCATGGGGAACCTCTTTGGTCTCTAGGGTCAAGCCAAATGGCTCACCCAAGTGGACCCAAGGCTTGGATCTTCGCGGGGGGGGGGGGGGGGGGGGGGGAGTGGGGTCTATTGAGGACCCAATGGGTGACCACATGGGTTTGAATGGTTTGGGGACGTCTTGGACAAAGTGTTTCAGAAGTTGAAAGTGTATGGAAGGTTTAGGCAAACTTGGTTGTCTTGTTCAACCAAGTTGACCTAGGGTCAAGGGTTGGGTCCATTGAGTTCAAGTTGAACATATGAACTCAATGAAAAAGGTCCAAAGCCAACAGGAGGTCATTTCATTGAAAATGGGTGTTTAAACCCTTAAGGGTTACTTTATTCAACCCTAGATGACTTGGTTAACCAGGTCAAACCAAAGTGAGGTTTGGGTCCAATATGTTCCTAAGGGCATTTTTAATCCATTGGGATAGGTTTTGAAGATTTATGAGGGAAGGTTATATTGGATTTTAGGGAAAAGACTAAAACCTCTTAATGGTATTTTGGTTATTAGTCAACACTAGGTCAAGATGGGTCTAGCAAAGTGTAGTTTATTGGTCAAAAAGTCATAACAAAGGTCATGGATGTGGTTGGAAGGTTTTGAAAGGGTTCCAATGTCCAATTCCATTGGATGTCATGTCTAGTGGAGCGGGCTATAAATAATTAAAGGTTTTACAACCTTCGAAAATCAATATGGTTTATGGGGTTAGAGACCTCCAAATGAGCTCAAATTTTAAAGGTTGATACTATAGATAGCTCATATAAATATGTATTTGATATACCCTGAATCAAATGCCAATTAATTAGATCTCAAGGTGACAAAAAAATCACCTAGAAAGCGTTTCAGGACATGGGTCCATAACCTTATGGTTTGGTTTGGAATGTTGAATTTGGATTGGTTTTAGGAGTTGAATGGATGTAGTTGGACCATCCATATCAATGAAATTCAAATAGATGATTGAAGTTGATTAGATATGGTTTGGGGGTTGATTGGAAGTTCTATTGAAGGCTAGATCAGGGTTTGAATTGGAATGTGGGAATAAGTTTAATAATGGTACATTGGGCCTTATCTAGGACCTATATGAATAGTAAGTAACACTTTCCAATCATTGGCTCACCAAGAAGAAACCCAAGTGGGTCTTAGTGACCTCATATAGAAATGAGGTCAACAGTAAATAAATATACTAGACTCTTCCAAGGGACAACAATCGATGACATGAAGTTCCCCATAAAAATCAAAAGTATTCATATTGTTTAGAATGTAAATGGCAACTACTAATAGCAAGGGTGTTATCAGTCATGGCGTAAATCATAAGGCAATGTGACAAACAATCAATGACAAGCTAGCTTGTAGATAAGTGAAATAGGTGCCTACAAGTCAACATACATATGAGCATGCTAACTTGCCTACGAATGATAAAGCCTCCTATATTAAATGCTTGTCGAAAAAGTGTGGGAATTGTATGGCAAATTTAGTAGTATTCCTACAGCTAGTGTTGAGGAATATGTAAGCATCCACATTAGTCCCGTATAAATTGAAAAATTTTATATGAAAGTGAATGTAATAATTTAGTAGCCAATATGCGTGAAGAGGCTATTGATGGGTACAACTCAGTCAGTGGTCATACATTAACATGCAAGTAGACACGTCATGCTACCTATAAAAAATAATGATGGGACATGGTGCAAGCATGATGAACCCCATACAAGCACTGATAAGGAAGTTATAATGCGCATAATAAATTGCTTATAAGTGACTACAAGTAACTTGTAACGATCATCCGTAATGATCATCTATATTATGCTCAAAGGCAAACATATATAATCATAATGAATGGTGAAAGCATTTATTATGATATGAGTGGGGTTGTATAATCTACAATAATATGAAAGCTTCAGCAAATATCACAATTCATTTTTAGTGATCATATTCATCAGAATAAAAATGCCAATAGATAACAATGGAAATTTAACCATGATGGAAACCTTATGAATGCACTTGGAGAGACATGCAGAGAATGACATAACATCCTTACGGCAATATTAGCTAGCTTGCAATCAATAGTGGTTAGATAATAAAATAAAAGCTTTCATTCATTAATAAATGAAAACAACATACAGGTTATGAATATTGTAGTCTACCTATTCTCAATGATAACCAATTGATAAATGAACATGCTGGTCCACTTGAAAACTATAACACAAAAAATTATTCTATGAATACACTTAAGGAGACTGAAGAATGCAATGACATGTTCATGAGCAAAGCATGAGTTATGCAACAAAAAGTGCAATCCCTCTATAGTCAATATCAACCTGCATGTGAACATAATAATTCATTTTCAAACATATACAATGTAGCATATGATAAATCCAAACATTTGATGGCAATGATAAGTGTTCATTGTATGATCAATAACATGTCACTGATAACCAGCAACAAGCAATGAATGTCATGATGTCCTTGTAGTCAAGGGCCATGTAAGAAGTTAAGTGCACTAGTCCTTTATAAGCAAAGGTAGATGACATGTGGCAAGTGCAATCACTTGCGAGAGGCTATAGGAAGCTCATCATGTATATAATAGCTAACCTACAAGTTAAATGGAGGGTGGTAGAAGTTTTACAATGCATATGAAGTTCCCATCTACCAATAATGAGGGTGAATATGTCACAAATGTGATAAGTCCCTTACAAATGTATATACACAGGACACATCATCTAAGGATAAATATAACATGTCTATAATATGAACAAGACCAATGAACTATGGTAGCCCAAAGATAATACACATGCATTATGCATATACCAGGCACCTACGAGCTATTGCGGCATCCTCACAGGCGACAACCATACAATAGCAGTCAAATACCGACCTTCATGAAAGTAAGGGGACATATCTACAACAAATGCAAGCTCCTATGAGTTGCTATACGAGACTCGTCATATGCATTAGAAGTCATATACAAGAAAAATTCCATAGGATTATAGCAAATGCAAGTTCTTACAAGTCAATGTAGCAAACTCATCGTATAAATAATATACTATCTATAAGTAGATATAAAAGAATTATAGTGAATGCAAGTATCCACGGGTCATAGTAGGAGACTCATTAATGTACAGCAATGTATCTACAAAAAGCAACAAGTAGTGCACGATAGTCTACCTATATAAAACTGGAAAATTATCACAGTGCTATGTAACACCACTATATCCACAACACTTATACAAGTGGATAGAAGGTGTGTATAAGCTCTCAAGTGGAATGCTACATATACTCAAACAACACTTTCCCCATAGTTCAAATATTTAAATTTCCCTCACACATGCACTATAATATGTTTACATAAACACAGAGAAATGCACATGTGATCAAAAACCTATATGGGCCCCTACGAGCACGTTACCGATACACATATGTCATTTAGGGATACTCCACATTTCAAATGATAAGCCCAAGTTTGAGTCTAATCCTCCTACACGAGTATATATGAGTGTACATGGCTCAAACCATTAAACAAATATACGATCATGGTATCGACCAAGATATTTATTTTATACTTTCAAATTAAGCCTTCCTAGGCCCATGAATAATGAAATTCCACTAATAAAGGAATAAAAACTACAAACCCAATCCTCTATTGGCAAGCAGATAGAGTTGCTAAGGTTTAATCAACAGAAATGTAAGAACCCATGGATACCCCTATGATGGCCGTGTTGAATGTAGATCTCAAATGTAGGAGTTAATTATAAATATTGTCAAATGCCGCCCAAAGGCCCACAAAGTACAAAAATCCCAAAATCTAAAATCCAAAATATTTAAAATAAAAATTAATCATCAATTACTTGAGGAAAAATATATCTACCCTTCGCAATAGTTTACCGGGGCGGACAAATTTAAATATCACTTTAGCTCGCAAAGAGCTAATGTCAGGTGAAGAATATCACTAGGATTCAATATCAAATAGTCTCTTTTCAGCAAGGACATGGCAGATGTCCTCTAATTAGTAATTTTGTAATTAAATAGAGCCACATGTAAAGAGTTATAAATGGGGCCCTCTAAACTGGGTCGTTTGCCGTCAAGTGGCACCATTAAATTACGGTCATGGTCAGAGCATGTATGCTCCACAATGGCACTAAATCCTTAAGATATGAATCAATAAAATATAATCGATTGGGCATAAATCCTTATATTAGCTAAGGCAGATTCAAATTTATTTCCTTAGGCAAATGTTCACCCCAAGTCTATAAGGTATCCTTGGATGAAGTAACCCATGGCTGCCTTCAAGGATCCTTCTGTTAGGTTGGGTCAACTACCTCTTCTGACTAAGTAGACTAGGGACTACGATGGCCTGTGATGTCAGAACCATGGGATATCTATCAAGTTCATCATCTAATCTCCCACCATCCATTTTAAGTGAAAGATGGTTAAATCTTCAATTTTAAATATTAAATTTTCAATAAAACCTCAACCCATGCTACAACTATATGCTACATAATGTGTATCTCTATGTATATGATTGACGACTAGACTTATACAAAAGTTCTCTCTCATTATTAGGAGGGGTAATTTCATATCATAAAGTCCTTGCAATATAAGGGAAAAATCTTTGGGTAGTGTATTATCTATAACGCAATTTATCTTCTAGAAATTTACCCCAAAACCTAATTCGTTAAAACTCTCTAAAAGCAAAAGGGAGGTCGGGGTGCCCATTTTTGGAGCCTAAAAAACTATGCAATATAGAATTAAAAATTAAATTTGATGTAGTCATAAATACTGAATACACAACAAAAGTACAAATTTATAGAAAATGTTTCTTACAAATTTAACTAATAGTGAAACACTCATAACAAAATGATATCAACTAAAACAAATTTCAAAATCAAAGTTGACGATTGTCTAAACCACTCATTATGCAGCAAAGGCACAGTAAAAGTACATCCAAAGAATAAAGAAATCACATAAAAAATAGAATAAAAGTACAATGACTTACATACTATATTATCATTTTCTATAAAGTTTTCCATATATATAAATTTAATTCATAGCGATAACACCTATAGAAAATGAACTGATCTAAAAAAATTAGAAAATTAAAGTTAATGATTACTTAAACCACTCATTACAAAGCAAAGTGTAGCAAAAATTAGTAAAATTGGAGCAAAGGCGCAGTGAAAGCACAATGAATTACACATAGTATTGAAATTTTCAAGAAAATTCTCCTTACAAACTTAATTCATAGTTAAAACACTTACAAAAAAATGATATGAACAAAAAAAATTAAAAATTAAAGTTGACAATCATCTAAACCACTTATTACATAGTAAAAGTACATTAAAAGTACAACAAAAGTGAAGTGAAAGTGGATTCAAAGTGCTGTAAAAGTGTAATGAATTATACATTGTATTATCATTCTCTATTAAATTTTACTTGAAAATTAAATGATCTGGACTAAAAAAATTTTAAAATTAAAGTTGACGATTATTTATACCACTCGTTACGCAACAAAAGCGTAGTGAAATTTTATCCTACTAAGTCATGTTTATATAATAATATGTAAGCATAAATGAAAATATAATTTGTAAGTATAAATGAAAGACATTGCATTTAGCTTCTAACAATATAAACGCATAAATTAAAATAAAAGTAAAACAACAAGCAAATGGCACTATTTTTGTTATGTTATAAAATAACAAGCAAAAGTGCATTGAAAGTTGCCACTCCTTACAAATTTAATGAGCTATGGATTCTAACATAATACATAAGCATAAAAGTGCAATGACTTACAAATTATATTATCATTTTCATGAAATTTTACCATACAATTTTTTATATTTGCTCATTATCTTTATTATACAGGAGGCATTTGTAAGAAGAAAAGTTTAAATCAATACTCTTTTTATATCATTAGTCCAAAACCAAAGAATTATACAGACATGAAAGATACAACAAGAAAACTCATTTTCATCTCATTACAACAACAACAACAACATCAAGTCTTTATCCCACTACGTGGGGTCGGCTACATGAATCCTTTTTCTCCATTGTGTCCTATTAAAAGTCAAATTCTCGTTTAAATCTAATAAAGAAAGGTCATTCCTAATATTTTCTAACCAAGCCTTTTTAGGTCTACCCCTACCTTTCTTAACATAAGTCAAATCTAATACCTCTACTCTCCTAACCGGGTCATCGCAAGGCCGCCGTTTTATGTGACCAAACCATCTAAGGCGACTTTCTCTAATCTTATCTTCTACTGGAGCTACTCCAACCTTTTCACGTATATGCTCATTTCATATCCTATCTCTAAGGGTAAAGCCACTCATCCACCTGAGCATCCTCATCTCTGCCACACTTAACTTAGTATTATGCTTCTCTTTTAAAGGCCAACATTCGGCACCATAAAGCATTGCAGGCCTCACTATCATCTTATAGAATTTTCCCTTAAGTTTGAGGGGTACATTTCTATCACATAACAAGCCCGATGCATTCCTCCACTTCAACCATCCAACTTGAATTATGCTGATAATATCACAATCTATTTCACCATCACTCTGAACAATAGATCCAAGATACCTAAAACGTGTACTCTTATTAATGACTTGATCACCCAAAGTCACAATCCCCTCACTAGGATAAATTTTTATCTTTTTGCTAAATAAAAATTGGGATACAATAAATTATATTTAAAATTTTTTCATAAAATGTTTGACACGAGTGGTAAATTTCTTTTTAATATTTTTTAAATGGACATGTCTTCGACATATCTGACAAGTGTCAGATGCGTGTTGGATGTATGTCATGTCCGATACATATCAGACACTACATAACTCGTTGACGAAAAGTGTTGGTGCATCATAATTGAAAACTCTACATTCATTTAGTTGATTTTCTTGTATTATTGAGAAGCTTTTTTTAATTGCTTTTTTCTATTCAAATATTGACGATCATGGTAGAATAGCATACACCCTCCCTTTTAGTTATCTTTTAGCATAGGAAAATGTCAATATATAAATATTCTCTATATTTAATAAGTGGTATAAATCATGGTTGCTCCTTACTCTATTATATATAAAGTTTTCCTCCATAAGATAACAATAAAGAGATT
>NW_021318560.1:95934-128377 GCF_001605985.2 Dendrobium catenatum | reverse complement strand
AAGGGTCTGGAAGTGATTGGAGGCTTTGATGAGGGCTCCAAGATCAAAATCTTCAAGGTGTTAGGTCCAATGGCATAGGCTGTAAATATTTGAAGGTTTTACAGCCTTTGGGTTTTGATTTAGATTCTAAGGTTAGAGATCTCAGAATGGGCTCAAAATTTAAGGGTAACCTCTAGAGACATATCTTATCACTTTTTAAGTGATAGACCCTGAATCAGAGGTCACTTGACTGGGTTTTGAAATGTTTGAAAAATCCTTAAAAAAGGTCTTTAGGACAGGGCCTTAAGACTTTGGATTTGAGTCTGGATTTCTGGATTTGGAAAGGATTTCAAGTTTGAATGATTAACATTGAAATATCCAAATCATTTACAATCATGTGGTGATTGTTAATGAATGGATAGGGTCAAAGATAGATCAAAGGTAGGATCAAAGTCTAAATTGAAGTTTGGATTCTCAAGTTGATTGGGTCAAAGTTTGGATGTGTTTAAAGCTTGAATTGATTTGGGTTTGAATTGAATGAAGTTTGAGATTTGAATTGATCAAGGGTAGGAATTAATTTGAGGTTGGAGTTGATCAAAGGGTTTGGAAGAATTCTAAGATCTAGGATCTAGAAGGGCTCTAGAATTTGGATTATGGAAGAATCCTAAGCTCTATAGTAGGCCCTAAGGTCTTGGATCTAGAAAAGAATCTTAAGCTCTAGAGTAGGCCCTAAGGTCTGGCTCTAGGAAAGAATCTTAAACTCTAGAGGGGATCCTAGAATTGATCTGGGGTTTGGAAGGGCCTTGGTGACCTCATACAAAAATGAGGTCAACATCGCTTGGCAATCTCTTATGATCCCAGCACACCCCAAGTTGATGTCTTTATCAAAAATTCCAACATTCAGTTTATAGCAACCTAGAGATGGTTTAACCTAGGAAACATACCAAGGCTTAGAGATAGGCAAAAGTTTACATATCCTAATGCCTAAATAAAGAGCAACATAATAAAAATTCTTGAAACTCTTGATTGACAACAAATTAACAGAAAAAAGGCACAAGACTTTATCTTTAATATTATTAAGAATCCTCTGATAATCCATTCTAATACCATTAAAAAGAGAGTTATTCCTCTCCATCCATAAATATCATAGAATAAGAGAGGGGATAATGTTTCTAATATGACCTTTAGAATTAACAAACTAGGAGTTATGTAAAGTGTTAATAGACAAATTCACATTAAAATAGTTTAATTTGAAAATATCATCAAAATAACACCAAATTTCAATAGCTAAAGGAGCCGAGATAAAAACATGATGCATATTTTCCACATGGTAGCAACATTGGCATTTAGACAGAAGAATAAAACCTCTTTTGATCAAGTTTTCATCATTAGGAATGAATCTATGTAAAATTCTCCAAATATAAATAACATCAGTAAAAGGAATGCTTTTATTCCAAATCATAAAGAAAATACTAGTAATAGCATTCTTGGTTCTAAAAGCATGTCAAGCATCTTTTAATCTAAAAATCTTATCTTGAGCCAACTTACATAATAAAAGATCTTCTGACTCCAAGTTCAAAGGGAGGTTCAAGATTTTTTGAATAATAAACTAAGGAATCACATTAGTAAGTTTATCATAATTCCAATAATTATCATTAATGAAAAAAATTACCTTAATAATAGCAATAGAGGAGGTGTTAATGATGGAATCAATGGATTGATTATCCAATCATTGATCCTACCAAAAAAAGATGTTACCACCACCAAGATCCATAAGAAAGATGAGGCAGCTTCACATCCCATTTAACCTTGCAGAGGCTTTGCCAAACTTTTGAATCACCACTATTAAAGAAACAAATATTAGGGTGCTTCCCCACACAATATTTAGAATACATGAACTTAGCCCACATGCTCATTTTATCATGAAAGGTAAACCATAACTTGAAGGAAAAAGCATAAGCCAAATTAGACATGCTCTTACACCCCAGAGCACCCTCCTTCAAAACCCCACAACACTTGTCCCAAGATGACCAAGCAATTTTAGAGTTTCTATTAGTCCATTTCCAAAAAAATTATTAAGGGTTCTATCAATTCTATTACACACCATTTTAGTGGGCAAAAGAGTTTGGAAAGAGTAAACATGGAGAGAACAAAGAACACTTCTAATGAGAGTAAGTCTACATCCAAAGATCAAGAAATTCAAATCCCAAGCCCCAAGTTTATTCTGCAATGAAGTAATTAAATCATCAAACAAAAAAGATTTCTTTTTACCTTTAAAAAGAGGGATACCAAGATACTTAACAGGTAAAAGGCCTTGCACAAAACCAGTAAGGTCTTTAATAGCCAAGATACAAGCATTAGGCATTTTATTAGAGATAATGAAATATCATTTCTGATGATTCAAAGAGAGCCCACTAATAGTTTCAAAATTGTGAAAGAAATCATGAGTTTATTAACCCTATTATGAGAAGCATTCATAGTAAATGATAAAATCATCAGCAAAGCATAAGTGAGATATAGTAAAACCACCCAAGGTCCTAAAATAAATACTAGGGTGAATTTCAAAGAGGTTAGCAAGGCTTTTAGAAAGATAATCAGCCGCAATAATGAAAAGGGTCGGAGATAAAGGATCACCCTATATTAAGCTGTGAGAATATTTAAAAAATCTAGAACTCTTGTCATTAATAATAATGGAAAAATAAGAACCCTCAATTCAATTTCTAATAAGGTTAATGAAAGTTAAGTTAAAACCAAATAAATGCATAATATTATAAAGAAACTATCAATTAATATTATCAATAGGCCTTAGAGATATCAAGCTTCAGGATCATATTACCACCCCTCACCTTGACATCTAAGACATGACAGAATTTTTAGAACAACAAAATATTATCAAAGATAGCACACCCTTTGACAAAACCCATTTGAAAAGGAGATATAAATTTGGAAAGAAAAATAATTAAATGACTCATAATAATTTTAGAAATCAACTTACTAAAAATGGTATAAAGATTAATAGATCTAAAATCATTCCAATTACTAACATCATTAGTCTTAGGAATAATAAAAATAGAGGTGGAAGTAAAAATTTAGGCATATCATGACCCACGAAAAAGTCCATCACAGCAGAATAGAGATCCTCACTAATAATAGGCCAAGCTTTTTGAAAAAAAATTGTAGTAAAGCCATCTAAGCCAACAATAGAGTCACCATTCAAATCAGAAATAATATCTTTTAATTCGTCAAAAGGAGGTTTGGAAAGAAAAACATTATCCTCCTGCAAAATAAGGTTAGGAATAATAGCAAGGTTGGCAATATTACCAGGGGTAAAAACCTTATTAAGCCGATTTTGAAAAATGTTGCATAGCCAACAAAGCAATTTCCTCAGTATTCTCAATAATAATCCCATCTTCATGTTTAATTTTGTTAATGGAGTTCTTAGCACTCTTCCTTTTAACCAAAGCATGAAAATACTTCGTGTTATTATCACTTTCCACCAGATGCTTCATAGCAGCTTTTTATTTCCATAAAGTTTCCTCTTGAGCTTGCAATTTAAATAGGCAATCCTTAGCCTCTCTTAGTAAAGCAAAGTTATCATCAAAAGGAGAACCTTGACAATTAAGCTCAACAGTGTTAACATCATCTTTCACGCTTAAGATATTAGAAAATATATTTTTAATAACAATGTGTTTCCACTAATTTAGGAGTTGTTTCCATCTTTTCAATTTAAGTCAAAATCTTTTCATGCCAAGAACAAAGTTATTAGGATGCAAAGGAGCCAACCTGTTATCCTGGACCACCTTTAGAAAGGAATCATGATGTAGCCACATATTTTGGAATCTAAACTGAGGAAAGGAATTCACATGTTTAGTATTAAGCCCAAGAAGCAAGGGAGAATGATTAAAAAGCATACAACTAAGATGCTCAACAGAAATACAGTTAAAAGAGTTAAGTTAACTATCATTAAATAAAATACGATCCAACCGTTTCCATAAGTGACCCTAGTTCTAAGTAAATTTGTTACCATAAATTCTAATTTCAATGAGACTACAATCCAAACTCATTTTATTAAAGTCCTCCATAGCACAAAAAAAAAAGAGTGGAACCCCCAATAGGCTCTGAAGGATTAGAAATAATATTAAAATCACCACCCACCAACATAGGCCGGTGACAAATACTGTGAAAATTGGATAACTAATCCCAAAGGATTTTTCTAGTCCCATGAGAAGAGGCAGCATAAATAAACAAAGCAAATTAATTTAAATTTAAAACTTCAATACTAAAATGCAGAACTTGAGTAATGTCACCAAGAATATAAATCCGAATCGGATCTTTCCAAAATAACCAAATTTTATTAGCAAAGTTCAAAATGGCATGCTAGAAACCTAAAAAATTAGTAGTACTAAGCAATTTTGAAATAATAACAAGAAGTTCAAGTACAAAAATATATAGAAATATCATGGATACGACATAAATTTTTAACCCTAAAATGAGAAGAAGGGCATCCAATGTCCCTAACATTCCAAATAATATACATAAACATAAAAAGAGATCTAATGACTAGTTTGAAAATGGGTGTTTCTTGGTGATTGTAAAATAAGGTTATTACTCCTACCACGCTTACTTTGAACTTTAGAGAAACTAATATCATTGTCATCTTTAGCAAAGCATTTAGTAGAAAAGTATTCAATGTCAGTAAAAGCATCAAATGAGAATTAGAGGGAGACTTACAATTAATTTCAAACCATTTTCTTTTACCTTTTGAGGAAGTTCCCCTTCCTCCAACAAATCTCCATCCACACTTTTGTTGATATTCAAACCATGTTCCACATTCTCTTCCACAACCAAAGTCAATTCACTTGCCCTTAAGTTATTGTCAAACCCACAACCTCTCTGCTAACCCTTTCACTTCCAAAAGAAGTTCCCTGATCATTAGCAACAGATATAGAGGAGTCAATATTAGTACACTTATTGTTATTTAACGTACAATCCATGATAATTCATATATAATAGTATCTTGAGGAGAAGTAAAAGTTAGCCTTTATTCAACCAAACTATCATATTCATTAGATAAGGTGGACGTGTTACCAATAACATTTCCCTGAGCCCAAGGAGGATCATCCATATTGACAATGGATGGAAGAACATGCATAGTGACAAGGTGCAGTTTAGTATGCACAAGTATTGGTTCATCACACAATTTGGAAGTATTTCCTTCAACCTCAACACAAGTTAGATTTACATTCTCAGGGGCAGTCCTACTAACATCCTTTCCTTGAGGTTGTTTAGAAATACCCTTGTCTTTACGAAGTTGAGGGTGCAACCTGAAACAATCATTAATACCAGGACCATATATTTAACAAAGAGAACATAAAATAGGTAGGTTTTTTAATTCAATTATTTGAAAGTAACCCTTCAACTCTTATCCTATCCACACTTCATTAGGTTGTTTCTTAGAAATATTAAGTGTAATAAGAACACGAGCCACCAAAGGGTTTGAAATAGATGATATGGCTTGATCAGTTTGTAATAGTCTATCGAAAATAGAAGTAAGCCCAAATAAAATTTGTGAGCTAAAGAAATGTAATCTCAAGTTCAGGAAAGAAATCCACACGAGAGCATTAGGTGATTCTTCCCTAATGTCAAAGTTTGGCATCCATTTGAGGAGACGCATTTGACAAGCTTGAATAAATATTACCTCCTAGAAAAGATACTGCTATAATCAAAGTAGTTCGCAAGTTGGATCGCTATATGACGTGAATCCAACAATCCAACGTGGAAGGAACCCATAAGTTTCAAGTTAACAAAGAATTTAAGGATAACATATAGATTCGACTAACGAAGAAGAAATTTACCAACAAGAGTGAGTGCAAGCGGCCAACTGAGAGACCACCACCTCATCAAACATCAAAGTCGGGCAACCCTTGAAGGAGGTTTGAACAAAATGAAGTTTAGGTGTAGAAGAAGAGGAACCCGATAAAACATCCTTGAAGGACAAAGAGCTACCATCAGAAAATGAAGAAGCCGGAGGGATAGATGACGATGGAGTCATCATCTCTTAAAAACAAAAATGCAGAAAATGACCTCAAATGAAAGCCACGAATGAGACGAAAAAGAACCAAGGAGAAAAAATGAGAAAAGAAACACGAAACAAATGCGCCAGGAGATCAAAACTAGAGCTCATGAATGAAAGCCCTAAATCGCTCAGGAATCGTCAGAGAAAATCAGAGCGCAACGGTCAGAAGTGGTTAACCTGAAGGTGGTCCTTGAATGTCATATAGCTTACTTACTTCCCTTAATGAAGCAATAAAGGGTTTTTTCACTAATGATCAAACCTTATAATTAGATCTTATATGATCATTTTAAAGATATTAGTAACCTAAGGAATGTCATCCTAAGTATTCAAGCCATTTATAAAGGCACATTTCATTAAATGCTATTTAATATTGAATCATTTAAAAAAAAGTATCCAAAATTATATCTTTAAAACTAAAAGTCTTTCCATGTAAAGCTATTTTTAAATAATAGACAACTTATAATTCACAAATTACTTTCAAATAATAAAAATGTTTTCAAATAATAAACTATTTCAATACCTTTTTAATTTAGATGGAAAACTCTAGCCCATTTGAATCTTTAGAAAAAAAACTTAAATGTTGTGGTCATATCTAGATAATTATGGTTAGCCCTCATTGATCACAAAGACCTTGCACAAAATAAATGTTTTGATAAGTATACTTGTAGATGCTAGGCAATGTAAGATAGTGTGTAAATAAAATTTTTGTTTGTGCAACCATTGTGGTGTATTATGTTTGTGTTGGGTGTATATTTTATGATATCTTTTATTGTGCTTTGTTTTTGTGCATACTAGTATAAAGTATTTTCTATAGGTTTGATGGCTATGTTGTGATAAGTATCTTTTTTCTTCATATGGAAGTTTGTACTTTTTTTCATTATATGAGAATGATTATTGGTGATGCATCAACACTATGACTAAGTCCAAGACCATGTATAGGAAAGGATTAGGTGCTAATAGCTTAAATATATCTCATATGTTCAGTTCAAGTGTATTTTTATATTGATTTAAAGTCAAGCTATATATATACACAACCTAGCCACTTATTTTTATTTCAATAGGGTGAATTATAGGAACCCAATTGCATTAGATCTTTGATTTTTTATTTATCCTTTCATTTATTTTATGTATATTTACTACACTAGATGATTTTATGGCTTTGCTATTATTTGTGTATTTTATGGACAAGATTATTATGAGTATGCTCTTATGATAATTTTTTTCAATAAAATTTAAAAACTTATAAGAAACTTTAAAATCAACTTAAGTTAGCAAAAAGTATTTCCTTGAAATTTTTCTTATTTATTGAATGCCTTTTGACCACTTTTTTCAAAAATAAATTTGACTCCCCTTATATGTTTGCGAATACATAGGTTGTATATTATGCCTCTTATACACCTTTTTATAAAAGGATAATTCTTAACAAGCATTAATCTAATTTTGATTCAAAAAATCATGACATCGACTTAAAAGTTTGTGAATGTTGTTAAATCTATAAGAACTAGCCCGGGGCTAACCAAGAGTGGGGGGTGAATTGGTAATTTAAAATTTTCTTTAATAAAAAGAAAATCTTTTTAAAACTTGATGCGGAAGTGAATTAATTTCACCATAAAAAGATTAGAATTTTTACCCATGCAGTTTATTGCATAATTATAAAGTGGAAAAAATAATAAGAATAAACACACTAGAACTTATAGTGGTTCAGTCCAACCTTACCTACATCCACTCCCCAGAACCCTCTATTCCAAGTATTGCACTAAAAGTAGTATCTCTCCTTTTGCTCCCTCAATAAGGCGGAGAAGCCGTTATAAAATAACTTTCACCTTCCTTGTGTGGCAGAGAAACAAAAGCTTTTAGACCCTCCCGGAGACGGGAGTAAACCTTGAATCTTTTACACTCTCCAGGTGATGGAACAAAATCAAAAATCATTTTACTCCCTCTTGTAGTTGGCAGAGAACCACAAACCTAGTGCTACATAAAATCTCCTTGGAGCCTCCAAAGGATCAAGACAGATACTTGACGAAGATGATTAAAAACCTTTATTGAACCTTGTGAAGCTCTCAACACTTTCCCTCACAAGAACTCTCCCTCCTTCTCACCCAAAGCTCTCCTCAACTCTCTCTCTCTAAGCACCATCTCAAGACTCTTTGAAACAAAAGAACTCTTTTTCAAGAAAATATGAGAGGCTTAAATAGTGGGCTTCAAGAAACCCTAATTTTTAAGAGAGCTAACTTTTGTTCATACTATACGATACAAAAAACATATTGTACGATTAGTAAAAAAACTAGACTCGTCCAATATCACGTGCACAGTCATTCAGACGAACTATTTAAATCTCATAACACTTTGTAATGTATGATCATAAGATCATTTGGGAAGAACTATAGAAATTCCTTCTATTTATTTGGAACGACTACTGGGATGAATAATTTTCTACTCTTTCGATCATCCAGCACTATAGACATCATATAGTAGGATCATTACAAAACTTATGGCTTTTATTTGGTATGATCTCTAGGATGACCAATGTCATACCCTGTTGATCATCCAGCACTATGGACATCGTACAGTATGATCAGTATAAAACACATGGCTTTCATTTGATATGACCTCTAAGTTGACCGAATTTGTACTATGTCAATCATATTATATAAAGATTATCGTGCAATACGATCGGCTGATCATAATTTCCTAATTTTTAGGATCAAATTAAATAAGATATTAATATGGTCGTATATTACGATTATGGTCATATTGTATGACCAGCATAAAAATAATATCTTTCTTAATTCTCTGGAGGATAGGGCTTTGCATAATGAATATAATCGTACAATATGATTTAACTCGTACAGTATGAGTTAAAATCATAATGTACGATTTAAAATCGTACAATATGACAATTATAAAAAACTAATATTATAATTTTCTCTCTCCCCCTGTGTGTGTTCTTAGTTACTCAATAATAGTATCCATTAGATTATATGATTTGACTCAAGAAAAGTAAAAAATACATAAACAATTAAAAATATAGACTATAACCCTAGTCTATCCAATCTTGAGCTTATCAAAGTTGCAAGTAAATGGAGGACCTAAAAAGTTAGTGAGCAAGGCAAAACAAATATATAATAAACTAATTATTATGAGGTAGTAATAAGGAAATAATAATATTTGTTATCAACAAAATCATAGTACTTGAGGCCAGAATTGCAACAAAACTTTCTAAGCAAAGCATATTAGTTAAGCATTAAATGACATATAATATTACACCATTATAAAAACAAATATATAATAAACTAATTATTATGAGGTAGTAATAAGGAAATAATAATATTTGTTATCACCAAAATCATAGTACTTGAGGCCAGATTTGCAACAAAACTTTCTAAGCAAAGCATATTAGTTAAGCATTAAATGACATATAATATTACACCATTCACATCCCTTTTATGATTCTTGCTTCATTTACTCCATACCAACTTAATAATTTAACTTCATTTTGAAGATGGTCTAAAATGATATAAGATGTTTAGTAGCTTTTTGATCTAGATAATATTATTAGGATAGCTCAAATAATTTAACTCATGTTGTCAATTTATCTCTACCTTCTTTTAGAAGCATTTTGAAAGTCTGTATAGGTTATTAGACCTAAAGCGATTATCCCAATCCTAATCAAGAGGGGGGTGAATTGGTAATTTTAAAAAACCTCTTAGAAATTTTATACAAAACCATTTTATAATTTTTGTACAATGAAAATTATATCAAACAAAAAACTTTTCAAGCATAAAAAGGAAACTGTTGCAGATATATGGCTTATGATTTTGATGATAGCAAACATTCTTTTTTCTCTACAACTACCTTATCTACTGACATTTAAGGTCCACACGATCGGACTGCAATTTGGAATCAACTCAATATTGGGTAGACTAGGTCTGAGTTAGTTTGTACACTTTTTCCTTTCTTGAGTCTATTATATTTGGTGTGGCTCCTGATGCTTTGTAACTTGGAAGATTTTCTCACTATTCCCTAGAGTTTACTGTTTTTGGTAACATCGTCGGGGATGATATTTATATCGGCCTGGATGATATGTTCAAAAGCAGAAACCCTAATAAGGGCATCCTCATTAAATCAGGCATCATTATGTAAAACACATCATCCTAGATGATTTTGTATCAGCTAGGACGATAGGCTCAAAACAGAAAGAATCTGCTTCCAGATTTATTTAAGAACTACTTATTTTTGGACATCATCCAGATGATCGTTCAGGACTATAAAATATCATCCAGGATGATCAAGGGCAATTTTTCCAAAATTTCTCTGGAATTTAAGGAAAGCAATTATGACTTGATTGCACGATCAAATCGTCTTGGATAATCTTCAGATTGTCTTGGCCGATATGCTGGATGATTGGACATCGGAAGGCTCTTTTTCAGGGCGATGTTCAGGACGATATTTCATAATTTATACTGATTGTCCAGGAAGATATATTATCGTCCGGGATGATATGAACAAATTTCTCCTAATCATTTCAAATTGTCCCGGCTGATTGGGCTTATTTTGCACTGATCGTACAGCATGATATTAGTATCGTCCTAGACGATAAAGTCGGCAACTTGCTTTAATGAGCTCATTTTGAGATCTTCTATTTAAGCTATGACATGACACTTGGTAAGTGTCTTTGGTAGCCATTGTAGCTTCGTTCTTTTGGGGGAAACTCTAAGAGAGCTTGAAAGGGAGTGAGCAAAGGGTGGAGTTTGAGAGATGGAGAAGATCCTGTGAGGGGGGACTCAAGGGAGTGTGGAGGGGGTTCCACACGGTTGCTCTGGCAAGCTCGCACCTGAATACCGTCGGATTCAAGGCTTGTCTCGAGGGAAGTTCACTAAAGAAGAAGATCTCTTTGGTGTCAAAGGACCCGGTGACTTTGCCGCACCGGGCAAAGGTGGAATTGATTTTGAAGGGCTTATCCGCCTAGCTTTGGGGGCTAAAGGAGACACACTTGTTTTAGTTCAATACTTGTAGGGTGCCTCCAAGGAGTGGACGTAGGTCAAGGTTTGACCGAACCACTATAAACCCTTGTGTTCGTTTTACTACTTCCACACTTTAATTTTCTTTACTTATTTTTTGCGGTGATGTTGGTTTATGATATTTGTTCTTGGTTTTAAAGAATTTTTTAAAATACCAATTCACCCCCCCCCCCTCTTGGTTAGCCTTGGGCCAGTTCATAAAAGGCCTAACATCCCTAACGAACTTTCAAGTGGTATCAGAGCACTTTCAGAAACATGCAAAAAAATAAAAATGTGGTAAAATAAACACAAAAATTTATAGTGATTCGGTCCAACTAGACCTACGTCTCCTCCTTAAAGACTCCCTCTTCAGGTATTGCACTATTATCAAAGTGAATCTTCTTTTGCTCCCACAGCAAGATGAAGAAGCCTTTATAATTACCCTCTCTTCTATTAATCCCTAGTGCGATAGAGTACCGTCATCCTTTTACACCCTCTAAATATTGGCAGAATATCGTCATCCTTCCACACCTTCTAAGTGTCGGCAGAGTATTGATGTCCTTTCACACCCTCATGGTGTTAGCAAAGAACTAGATCTTCTCTTGAGCATCTTCAAGGAAATAAGGAAGACATTTGACAAACATATAAAGAGATTCTTAACTTTAGGTAACCTTGTGACCCTTCATAAATTCCACTTATAAGATCTCTCTCTCAAACACTCTTCCAAAGAACTTTCACTCTTACTCTCAGAGAAAATAACAAGAAGCATTCGTTCCAATCAGTTTCTAAGGACTTTATATATGAAAGGCATTAAAAACTATCTATAAAACTAAAAATTTCAATTTGACCGTCCATAACATTATGATCACACATCATACATACAATCAATATAAAATTTTCTCATTCGATCCTGTACGAACCAATTTCATACTCTAATTGACCTGTGTATAAATTGACATCGTATAGTATGATTATTTTAAAATTGAACAAATTCATCTGGTATGAATCTATACAAATAGATTTCACACACTGGATCTCATCTATATGAACCCAATATCGTATAGTATGAACTATTTTAGCCAAATTATGCTTTATTCAGTATGAAAATGGATGAGTCCATTTCATACTCTAGACATCATCTCTACAAACCCAAGTTCGTACAGTTCGAACAGTTAAAAAAATTCACCTGTTCATATGGATAAAATGATACGCACCAATTTTGTACTCCAGACATCGTCTATACGAACCTAAGTTTGCATATTACAAACAATATAAAAAATTCACTTGTTCGTATGGACGAAATGATACGCAATAATTTTGTAGTCTGAATATCATCTGTATAACATTGTATAGTATAAATAATACTTAGAAAATTTTCTCAGTATGATTAGATTAATTGCTTTATGGTGGAACGCTCAAGACAAATCAACCTGTATGATTTAAAATTATACAATATGATTACTTTCTTTTTAAATAACACTCCACTAATATGTGTATACACGATTACCCAATTACAATCACACTCTTTCAGACTCTAAAAAAATATAAAAAGTACAGACTTCAAATACAATAAACCTTATTATAATCTATCTTGAAGTCTTTAGCAGTCTAGAGTATGATTTCCATGAAACGTTTGTACACACAAACAACAAAAGCAAATATTTCCAATATAGTTAGGAGAAACAATAATAAATACAATAATAATTTGGAATCATCAAAAATATATTTGATATAAAAATATAGTTATCAAACTAAGTTGTAACAATCTCCCCCTTTTTTGATGTTGGAAAAATAATTATTGTTAAAACAAAGCATATCAAACATTAGACTTGGGTTCTCCTCTTGGCAAATTTAATCTAGATGCAAGTTTGATATGCTTTATTTTATGCATCTTTGATCTCCATATTGTATATGATTTACTATGAAAAGTGCAAATGTGAGATATATGGCCAATCATTCCACCAAAAAAATTGACTCTAAGAAAAGGATTTATCAATCTACATATATTAAATTGTCTTTTCCTAGATTTTAAAATTCTAGGCTTCAGTTCAGGATTAGAAAAATCTTTAAGTGTTGGGGATATCATGTTATCCTCAAAAGCTTTCACTTTTTCTATAAGATATGAGTTTGCTTGTTTTAAATTAGAATTATTAACTTTCAACTCATGTTCTCTTTGATCTGATTCAGCCATATATGTTTAAAATTCTTTTTCAAGTTCAATTTGTGATGAGTTTAATAGTTCATTCTATTTGTTCAAATCATCAAACTCGTCTAATAATGTCATGTGGTTGCTATCAATTAATAAGTGATCTTTTTAAAGGATTTCATGCTCTTTTTATAATTCTAAAAATATTATGTTTTATCTAGCATGTATCTTTTTGAGTTTTGTATAGGCAGTGTGAATTTTCTCAAAAACATCATATAACTTTTCATAAGTTAAGTAACATACCTATTCTTGATCTAACTGATCAAGCTTGTCGGCCATTAAGGACAAATTTGTGACTTCCTCCTCTGCTTCTATTTTTGAAGAATCTGAAGCTAAGTCTATCCAAAATGCTCTCTACAATCTCCTCTTGCCCTTCCTCACATTTATTTTATCTTCTACCCTCTCCTTACTAGGATTAGCTTTAAGATTTGAGCATTCAGATTTGATGTTGTTAGACTTCCTGCGTCCATAATAAATAACGTCATTAGAAGCCATAGCAATTTTATGGAACTTACCTTTATTCCACTAATGATTTCTCCTTTGCTTCCTTTTTAGAAAAGTCCTGAATTACCTTGTCATCTTCATCCTCAGGCTGAGATTGATCATTCTCTGAATTATTCACTGTCAAAGTTATATTTTTCTCCTTCTATTTCTCAGCTGCATCAATTTATCTTTGAGTTACTCCTTACTCGTAAGAAATTAGTGATTCAAGTAGGATTATAAATAGAATAAATATTTAAGTATTTCGACTCTATTATAATAATAATCTTTACATCATATGCAATAGGAAAATAATAAAGTATCTTATGTACTTTCTTAGCATTTGTTACTTCCCTACCTAAAGAATTCAAGGAGGTGTAATTTGTGTGAAACATATATACATGTCAGTGATTGAATCATTTAGTTTCATGCAAAATAGTTCTTAATCATGTAGCAAAATATTCAATCTGGATTATTTCACCTCGTTAGTCTCTTTATATGTGATATAAAGTCTATCCCAAATTTCTTTTCCACTATTACAGGTAGAGTCACGCATATAGTTTTTAGATTTAAGTGCATAAAAAAAACTATTCAAATATTTAGCGTTTAACTAAGCTAAGTCTCATTCTTTTACAGTCCAGTTAGCAGATAGTGTTTCATTTCTAATGCCATCTACAAGTCTAATTGTCCTAGTGTATCCTTCATATACTAAAATCCATATGCAATAGTTAGCGATTGAATAAAAGTAGACATGTATTTTCCATAAATCGAAATGGATGTTATCAAATAATGCGGGTCTAGTGATCGAACACCCTTCAGTTGTGTTATGATTTCCAAAAGTAACCATGATCATTTTCAAAAAGGTATCTAAATCTTAATTTTTGAATAAAGGGTCTGATACCACCTGAAAGTCTATATATATTTTTAGACCTAAAGCGATTATCCTAATCCTAACCAAGAGGGGGGTGAATTGATAATTTTAAAAAACCTCTTGAAAATTTTATAGAAAGCCATTTTATAATTTTTGCACAATGAAAATTTTATCAAATCAAAAACTTTTCAACCATAAAAGGAAAACATGCAGAAAAATAAAAATACAATAAAATAAAAACAAAAAATTTATAATGGTTCGATTAAACAAGACCTACGTCTACTCCCTGAAGGCTCCCTCTTCAAATATTGCACTATTACCAAAGTGACTCTCCTTTTGCTCCCACACCAAGGCGGAGAAGCCTTTATGATTACTATCTTTTCCACCAATCCCTGGTGAGACAGAGTACCGTCATCCTTTCATACCCTCTAAGTATTGGCAGAGTATCATCATCCTTTCACACCCTTTAAGTGTCGGCAGAGTATCAGTGTTCTTTCATACCCTCGTGGTATTGACAGAGAATCAGATCTTCTCCCAAGATCTTCTCTCGAGTGTCTTCAAAGAAGTAAGGAAGAGATTTGGCAAACTTACAAAGAGATTCTCACTTTTGGGCAACCTTGTGAACCTTTCACAAATTCTACTTGTAAGATATCTCTCTCAAACACTATCCCAAAACAATCACTCTTGCTCTCAAAGAAAATATGAAGAAGCATTCATTTCAATCAATTTATAAGGACTTAATATATAAAATGAAAGAAAAATTGTCCAAAAAACTAAAAATTTCAATTTGACCATTCATGATCGTAAAATATGATTGCATAACGTACGTACAATCAATACAAAATTTTCTCGTTCAATCCTATACAAACCAATTTCATACTATGATTGACTTGTGTATGAATTAACATCATACAGTATATCAGTTCAAAATTGAACATATTCGTCCGGTACGATTCTATATGAATCAATTTTGTATACTAGAAGTTTTCTGTACGAACCCAATATCATATAATATGAACTATTTTTACCAAATCATGCTTCATTCGATATGAAAATGGATAAGTCCATTTCTTACTCTAGATGTCGTCTGTATGAACCCAAGTTCATACAACACGAATAGTTAAAAAAATTTACCTGTTCATAATGATACACACCAATTTCATACTATGGGCGTCGTCTATACAAACCTAAATTTAACAGTTCAAAAAATTCAGCTATTTATATTAACGAAATGATATGAACCAATTTTAAACTTTAGACGCCGTCTGTACAAACCTAAGTTCATACAGTACGAATAATTAAAAAAATTCCTCTATTCGTATGGACGAAATGATACACAACAATTTCAAATTGGATGTCATCTATATAGAGGTAACTTCGTACAATACAAATAATACTTAAACATTTTTCTCGGCATGATTAGATTAATTACTTTCTAGTGGAACACTCAAGCCAAATCGTCCCGTATGATTTAAAAACGTACAAAATGATTATTTTAAAAAAAAAACATATACACTACCCCAGTGTGTGCGTGCACGATTATCCAATTAGAATCACACTCTCTCAGACTCAAGAAAAATATAAAAAGTACAGACTTCAATACAATAAACTCTAATCTAATCTGACTTGAAGTCTTCAGCAGTCTGGATTATGATTTCTCTAAAATGTTAGTACACACAAATAATAAAAGAAAATATTTATAATATATGTTAGAAGAAACAATAATCAATATAATAAGATTTTGGAATCATCAAAACACACATGATATAAAAACATAGTTATGAAAACTAAGTTATAACACATCCTTCATATTTTGAGAAACATTGGCCCTATATTCCTTTCTCTGTTATAAGATATTGTCATGCGATTATGAGTTTATGTTGATTCTTGTTAAATCTAGAATAGGTTGTTAAACCTAAACTAAAGTCTCATGGCTAACCAAGTGGGGGGTGAATTGGTACTTTTAAAAATTCTCTTGGATTTTTTAAGTGAAACAGGTTGATTCACAAAGCAAGTTAATTAAAGTTTTTAAAATGAAACTTTCAACCACGAAAAAATAACTTATAGTAAATAAAATGTAGAATTTAAATAACATAAATATTTATAGTGGTTTGGTCAAGCACGACCTATATTTACTCTCTAAAGGCTCCCTCTTCAGGTATTACACTATTATCAAAAGTGTCTCTCCTTTTTCCCCCACAGCAAGGCAGAGATGCCTTTACAAAAACTCTCTTGCGGTAGAGAACCATCATCCTTTCACACCCTTCAAGTGTAGAACCTTCATCCTTTCACACCCTCCAAGTGTAGGTAGAGTACCATCGCCTGTTCACACTCTTCAAGTGTAAGTAGAGAACCTTCATCCTTTTACACTCTCCAAGGGTAGGCAGAGAACCTTCATCCTTTTACACTTCACGTGTAAGTAGAGAACTTTCATCTTTTCACACTTCCTAAGTGTTGGTAGATAACCGGATCTTATCCGAAGATCTTCTAACGAGCATTCTAGAAAGACAAGAGGAAGAGTAAAAATCATAATTATAAGGAGATCCTTACCTTTGAGTAATATTATGAACCCTTCATACTCCACTTGCAAGAAATCTCTCTCACACTCTCTCCTTCAATTACCCTTGAAAAATCATGTAAACAAGGCTGATAAGATTTCTCACATCAGTTTTAATGGACCTTTTACATAAAGGACATGAAAAACCAACCAAAAAACTGAATTTTTCAATTTAGAGTGTATAAGATCATACAATACAATCGTATATTTATACATATGAATAGTTTAAATACTGTTACGTATGAACCTATTATGAAATGGTATAAAATTATTTCATACCCGATCATCATCAGGTACGAACTAAGTTCGTTCGAGATAAATAGTTAGAAAATTCAATTTTCATTTGTATAAAATGTCAAGACAAAATGAGCTACAACAGACCCGAGACGTTCATCTTAGTATGAAAAGGAAATCATCCCGTACGATCCAGACTTAAAAAAAAAATTGTGCAAGAATAAAATAGAGGTGTTCATTCCTTTATGAAAATTAAGATCGTCTCGTATGATCTTCATCCAAGAAAAAAATAGAGGCATTTGTCCCTGTACGAAAATTAAGATTATCCCGTACGATCTTCGTTCAAGAACAAAATAGAGTCGTTCGTCCCTGTATGAAAACTGAGATCATCACGTATGATCAGAATTTAGAAAATTTTTTTGTGCGTGAGCGAAATCAAGATGTTTGTCCCTATACGAAGGTTTGATCATCCCGTATGATTAGTTCTTAAGAACGAACCTAAGACTTCGTCCTTATAGGAAACTGGGATTTTCTCACACAAACCATACTTAGAAAAAATAATTTTATTTTTATTCGTTCCATTGCTCATTGGAGAAAAAAATAACTGATCAGATCATCCAGTACGAAGTGATATCGTATAGTTCGATCAGTTTAAAAATATGAATTTTAAAACTCTCTCCTGGTGTATGTGTGTGTGTGTGTGTGCTTAGTTACTCAATTATAATCACACTCTCCTAGACTCAATAAATAAAAAATATAGAGTTCAATCACAATAAACTCTAAACTGATCTTGATTTGAAGTCTTCAACAGTCCAGAGTATGATTTTCCTAAAATGTTAGTACACACAATAAAAAAATAATTCTTTCAAAATTTGTTAGAAGAAATAATAATTAAATCAATAATATTTGGAATCATCAAAAATATACAAGTTGCAACGATATCAAACATGCAAAAACTAAGTAGCAACTATCTCAATAATCTCACCTTTTTTATGATGGCAAAATATTTATTATTTAAATAAAATTATAAAACCTAAATTTCTCCTTAACTTCCCCTAAATGAATAAGCATGTGAATATATAAAAGAATTTATATTAAGAAAAAATCAAATTTTAATTTTTTTAACAAAATAAAACACAAGACAAAACACTAAGCACAAAGTAAAACACAAGACAAGAAACAATCAATTGCAAACACAAAATAATTAAATGCAAAATAATATTTCTCCCCCTTTTTGACAATAGAAAAAATAGAAGAAAAATAAAAGAAATGTAAGAAGTCATATGAGAAACCTTTGATAATTGATCTTAAAAGAAATTGATTTATAATTACAATAACCAATGTTTTAAAAACCGGACCGGACCGGACCGGCCGGTTCGACCTTGAACCGGTCATAGGACCGGTCCGGTTCAGCCTTAAAACCGCCTCTGCAATGAACTGGACTAAAACGGCTAGAACTGTCGGTTCAACAGGAAAACCGGTGAACCGATCGGTTCAAATTCCAAAAATTTTAAATATTTTTTAAATAAATAAATAAACATATATTTAAAAATTTTAAATAATAATAATATATATTTTATTATAAACATTTATCTTCAAACCATCATGACGCATTTCACATGGAGTGGTGGTACCATTTGAGCTCTTAACACAAGGAAACTCAAAATGCTATATAAACACAAGCAAAGAAGTCTTTCCAAGTGATGTGGGACTAAAGAAAAGAGTAGAGATGTGAATGAACTCATAACATATATAATGCATATAAAAATTATTTTAAACAAAAACCTTTAATTATTATTTTTTATGTAAATGATACTTATTATTGTTAATAATAAACATTTATTATTTATAAATTATATAAAAATAATTATTCATTAATAATTTTATGTATTTAAATTAATTGTTAATAATTTAGATATAAATTTATAAAAGGAAAATTTGGTATACACATAAACTTGTAAAAATATTTAATCATATAAATAAAATAAGAACAATTTTACTATAAATTTATAAAACTGTATGTTAGAATTTAAATTTATATTAAATATGTATTTATATAAATTATATGGAATTATATGTAATTTAATTTAAAATTAAAAATTAAATTTAAAAAAATGAGAAGAATATTTAAAATTTAAATATATCATATTTTTATAAGTGTAACTTTCTTATAATTATGGATTTAGATTTTTTTTTCTTTATGTGAGATTTTTAAAATAATTATTTACTATAATTAATAAATTTTATGTTTCGTAGTTTTTTTTTAATTTAATTTTTGTCTTAAACTTTGAATGATAACATTATATTATGTTAATTTTATTAAATATTAAAATATTATTATTTATTATTGTCTCCGGTTCGACCCCGGTTAGACCGGTTGAACCGGTCGATCGTTGAACCTCTCATTCTTCCGGCTTCATTGTCCGGGTCGATTTCACAACCTTAAACAATAAACAATTATTAATGTTTATTAGAGAAAAATAAGATTTAATATTTAATTAAAATATGAAATAGATAAGATAAATTATCAATTCATGAAAACAAATGTAGACAATTAGATAGGGTAAATTATTACAAAGGTGATGAAATGAAGATTAATTTAAGTCAATTTCTAATACAAACTATAATTGAATATTAGATTGATTTGAATTGAAGATTAAAAGATAGAGAAAAAGATATTATCAAAACTTATTTTGATGGCATTTGTATCTTTTCAATATTTGTAGCACACTTTGTGTTATCTTTTTGTATTTGGCTAATTTTGTGCCTCTTTCAATTTGCAACCATTAACGCATTATTTTGAGCTTATGGCACTTATACATTTCTCTTATTTTTAATTGATCTTTCCAAAATAAATAATCTAAAAAACTCAAACTTCTCTAAGTACAAAAGATAATTATATTGAAAGAGAGAATAACATAATAATAAGACCATCAAAATTGTAATGATAATAGTTAAAATTGTGTATGTCTAAAAAGAAACATGAGATTGATAACTTTAACTAATCGAGTTAAAAATTTAACTATATTTTTTACAAAAATTTGATTTTCTAAAGAAATTAATTTTTGTATTGTTGATCATATTATAATACCTTTTTAGATCAATTAAGTCAGGATTATCATATAGGCAAAATAACATTTCAAATAGAGAACAAAATCAATTAAACAAAGCAAGACATATTTTATTGATACCAAATTAATGTAAAGATACATTGACGCTCATATCATATCAATACAACCACAACATAGCATTAAAAATAAAAAAAAAAGTGAAGGACAATCATAGAAAAACTATAGAAGTCATCACATCACATCACTAAGGATTGGCAAAGATAACACATAGGAAGTGCATCTATATATTTGAGGGGGCCCTAATCTGGAGGAGGTGGCAAGTTGAAGATAGAAAAATAGCTATTCATCATAGGCACATTGGTTTTCATCGAGTCGAACTGACCTAAAAATCCAACCCATGTCCTGCTGGTACTGTGCGTCCTACTAATTTAGATGAGCCTGAATTTAATCAAAGCACTGATCAAAATGACTCTCCAGTTTATCAAAGAGTTAGACCATCTCCTAAAAGTCAGGTCCATGAGCAGGCGTAAGTGCAGGTGTAGGTGCTCCCCCTTCTCCCTCAAAATCCTCACTTGTATCATCTCTCCCAAAAAATGTTCAAAATGAAGCATCAATGAAATAGATAGGCATTTCAAATTGAGGATCAGGATGAACAAGAATATACTTCTTCTCAACAATATAATTCACTAGGTATCCTAAAGCAATGTTCTTCTTCCTCTTATGTGAGACAAGTCCAATTTCAGAAAGCTCATAAATATAATCAATAATAAGTTGGGCTTCATCAATTAGTTATCACTTCATGATAAGATAAGTAATAGTGAATAGAAGAGGAGTAATATTAATACGGTCACCAGCTTTAGGAATTATGGATGTTCTATGGACATGCTGGATGATCCTTGTATTTTGGTTCAAAGTAGAGACCCTAGGAAAATGACATACTTGTTTAATCCCTCTAATAACTTTATTTATCTCAGTCCAGTCAAAATCAAATGTTAAAGTCAAAGTATGGGCTTTAACTCCTTGAGTCCTTAAATGCAAAATGGTTCCCAAATCTTCCTTAGTTACTTTAACTCACTTCTTCAGAACATAAGAACTTATCCTACTTTGATTAGTACTAAAGGACATGTTGGCTAGAAAATAGTGAAAAGTTTTCTTATTATAGGAGTGAATTAGGGTCAGGATAAAAGTAAATTAGGTGGCAGGGAAAAGAGGTATCACTTGGAAGTGAATATCCTCTTGAAGAAGAATTCTAGAGGGTGTAATTTTTGTAGAAACAAACCTAAGAAAATAATCCTCATTAGCCCTAGAGAGAAAGTTGTCGTCTCCACCCCTAGAAGATGGACCCTTAGTGAGTCTACCCCTCTTGCTAGAACTAGCAATTGCTAAGATTTGAAGGATTGGAGAAGGGTATTGAAGTGAATGAAAATGAATTCCAAAGCCCTCTTATTTAAAGAAAATTGATCTTTCGTACATATAAAAATAGGTTCGTATAGAACGATACATGGGTTGGTATGTACGAAAAGAAATTTTATATGTATAAACGAATATGTTTGAAATGAAATGACTTTTCATAATCATGCAAGTTACGAAGTGTCCTTTCATACAGGTTTTTTGACCATACGAATTAGGGTTCGTACATACGATCAGTTATAACAATTGATTCTTCTTGGATAACCATCTAGGTGCGTACATACAAATGAATACATGTCGTCCGGGATGATATAGAGATCGTACATTATGATATGTATTAGAAAATGAAAATATTACGTAATTAGTTCAAAAAAACACACGACATGCTATAGAATTCATACGATACAAAAATAATTTCATATATTATGAATAGAATACTTAAAAAAAATTATATGATTGATTAGAAACAGGAAATTTTATTTGAAAATATTTCAAAATCACACATAACACAATAACAAAAAAATATAAAATCATAAATACAAATAAGCACATAAAATACAAAAATAGAAAACACACAAAGACACATATCAAGTTTGCAAAAAAAAAATAATTAAGAATTCAAATCAATCACACCAAGCCTTGTTCTTAATGTGCTAAAAGTATCAAAGGCTAGTGGTTTAGTAAAAATATTTGTAAGTTTATTTTCAGTTGAAACATGATTCAGTTCAATTTCTCCTTTGGATGCATGATCCCTTATGAAATGATGCCTTATAACTATATGTTTGGTTCTAGAATGTTGAATATAATTTTTTTAAATGCAAATGATACTAGTGTTATCACAATAAATTAGAATTATGCCTATTATAAATTCTAAATCAATCAACTATTATCTCAACCAAATAACTTGTGCCATACAACTTTCTTAGGTAATGTATTTAGCTTCATCAGTAGATAGAGCTATAAATTTTTTTTTCTACTAGACCAAGAAACTAAGAAAATTTCTATGAACTAACAAGTTCCAAAAGTACTCTTTCTATCAACCCTACAACCTGTAAAGTCCAAATCTGAATATCCAATTATTTCAAATAAAGAGCTAAACTTAGGATACCAAATTCCTAAGTTTTTAGTTCTCAAGAGATATATCAAAAATCATTTTTACTGCTGTCAAATATAATTCTTTTGGATATGTTGAAATCTAGTATATAAACAAACACTAAATATAATATTGAGTCTGCTAGCAATCAAATAAAGCAAAGATCTAATTATTCCCCTAAATTGATTTTGATCAATATATTTTCTCTTTTGGTCCTTATCCAACTGAAATGCGGAACTTATAGGTGTACTAACAGGTTTAGCATTATTCATTTCATACTTTTTGAGGATGTCCTTAACATACTTCGACTGATTAAGAAATGTTTATTCCTTAATTTGCTTAATGTTAAAACCTAGAAAGTAACTCAAATCTCCCATTAGTCTCATCTCAAATTCACTACTCATTGTTTTAAAAAAATCATCACAAAGATTTTTATTTGTTAATCCAAAAATGATATCATTAATATAAATTTGTACAATGAGTATATTTTCTTCCAATTTTTTCAAAACGATAGTGGTGTCCACACTTCCTTTTTCAAAAGATCTCTCAAGTAAGAAAGTGCTCAAACTCTCATACCAAGCCCTAGGTGCCTGTTTCAATCCATACAATGCCTTTTTCAATTTAAAAACATGATTTGTATATTTTGAATTTTCAAAACCAGGAGGTTGTTCAATATAAATATCCTCTTAAATCACCCTATTTAAAAAGACACTTTTAACATCCATTTGAAATAACTTAAATCCTTTAAAATATGCAAATGCTAACAAAAATCCTAATTGCTTCAAGTCTCACTACAGGGGCAAAAGTTTCCTAAAAATCAATCCCTTCAATCTGATTATACCTCTTAGCAACCAATCTATCCTTATTTCCAATAACAACTCCTGTGTCGTTCATTTTATTCTTGAATACCCACTTAGTTTTAACTACACTTTGATCCTTTATCCTTGCAATACATCATTTCTCACAAATTGATTTAATTCTTCTTGCATTGTCAAAAATCAAAATTCATCTGAAAGTGCTTGATTTATATTTGTGGGTTCTATCATTGAAATAAAGGATGAATGATTCACTTCTTTGCTTAGTACACGTCTAGTCCTAACACCCTCACTAATTTCACCTAAAATTAATTCCTTTGAATGGTTTTTAGAAAATCTCAAATCTCTAGGCACTGGGTTTTCTAACTCCAAATTTTCTTCCAAATTAACTTTTTCAATCCTTTAGGAGTTAATTTCTATTTCATTCTCTTCCACATTTGTCTTTTCCAAACTTTCAAATTCATCAAATATAATATGTGTGGTCTCCTCAATTACTAAAGTTCCTTTGTTAAATACTCTATAAAATTTTCCAATACTAGAGTATGCAAAAAAAATTTCTTCATATGATTTTGGATCAAATTTTTCTAAGGTAGATTTTTCATTATTAAGCATGAACAACTTACATCCAAAAATATGCAAATAAAATAAATTAGGTATTCTCCTTTTAAGAAGCTCATAGGGTGTTTTATTTAACTTTGATATTATATTCACCATGCTCTGAACATAACATACAGTGCTAACCACTTCAGCCCAAAAATATTTAGAAAGTGAATGTTCTACTCGAGCGGCTTCTATTAATATTCTGTTCTTTCTTTTGACTATCCCATTCTGCTGAGGGGTTCTAGATGCAAAAAAATTGTGATCAATTCCTTTCTCTTTAAAAAAATCCTCAAATTTTTTATTTTCAAATTCATTGTCGTGATCACTTTGGATTGTTAAAATCTCACATCTTTGTTTTCTCTAAATCTAAGTTTAAAAATCTCTAAACTCCTCAAATGATTCACTCTTATGATATAAGAATTTTACCTAAATGAATCTAGAAAAATCATTAACAATTATAAATCTATATATCTTTCCTCCTAGACTTATAGTTCTAATTGATTCAAAAAGATCCATATATAAAATCTCCAAACGTTTCCTATTTCTAAGATCCTTATTGGACTAAAAAGAGGACTTTACATGTTTTCTTAATTGACATGCATCGTAATGGCGATCCTTAGTAAAGTCTACTTTTGATATACCTCTAATCAAATCCTTTTGGATAATTTTTCTAAGATTTTTTATGCTAAAGTGACAAAGTCTTCTATGTCATAATCAAGATTCATCAGAAATAGTTTTTAAGCAAAAAGTATTAAGAGTTTTTATACAATTTAAATCTAACATATAAATATTGTTTACCCTTAATCCATGTAAAATATCATTTCCATTTAGGCTTAACTAGTTTTGATGCACGTGCATTAAATGCACGTGAATAAAAATTTAAAAATAAAAAATCATGTTATTAATATTTTAGTTATATTATCATTATTAAAATGAAAGAAAAATTATGTTTATCACTTTAATTTTTTTTTGTATGTGCATTAAATGCAATTCATTAAAAAAATGATTTTACCAAGGAAATTAAAAAAATAATTATTTCACATTATGAGTCTATATAAGAAACCCCCAAACAAGCCGAATTAAATTCAAAATTTTTTTATTATTTAATTTATTAGTAATTTTTTCAAACTAAAATCCAATAAAAAATAGAAAATACTTTTCTATTAAACCTACCAATCAGATAAGGAGGTGAAAACTAATTCCATGTATATTTTTTTGTTAATTAGTTTTCAAAGTCAAAATGAATAAAAATGAATCTAGCATTTCTAAAAGATGTTTTCTACCTAAAAATAATCAACTAAGCCGTGGTTTATAGATTCAATCATTTGCAAGCGTATGCTAAGAGATTCATACCTCAAGAAAAGGAAATATTTTATTTGCAATGACTCCAATTAGCAACCTCTCACAATGACCACCAAGCATTACTAATTTGAAGCATGCAAATAAAGAATAGTAATTAGATTCAGTAACAATTTCATGTAAAAAATTATAAAAATATTCACAAGTTATATGCTGCCACAAAAGTAAAAAGTACAAAAATATGGTCATATATCTCAACTTAAAAAATTAGAATCTTTAGATAGGGAAACATTTATACTTGGAACCACAGGTGTCGAAAGCAAATGAAAGTGTTGTGTTTATTTCATCCATGACATTCTATGTCTTAATCAAAAGCATTAAATCACATCATCAACATCCATATATGCGCATGCATTTTGAGCAAAGCTTCACAAGAATACAACACACATTTACCAGATCTACTAAATCATACTTGAATAAGAACCTTCTTGTAGCCAAACAACCTGTAATTCTTATAGAAAGAAAACATAAAAAACATACTAAAATTGATCAAATCTAGCACAAAGCATTATTATAGGCTGCAAAATTTTAGATTATAACAAAAATGAATTGTTACAGCTAAAGTAATTCTTGTTATAACAATATTATAGGCATTTGCACACAATCTTTTAGTTTAATAGCTCTCAAAGTATTGAGGACAATATAACATTGATTCCTTGTCTCAAGCTTTTATTGGCATCCTAGAGCCCGGAGAGCCACAGACATCCTCTTCAAAAGTCTGACTAAATGAACTTTAATGAAATATGATGATTATAAAACAACATATTTTAAGATAAACTTTTTCTCAAGTTAATTTGAAAATTTCCACCCAAAGAATTTTCCTTGGAATTACAGGTCAGGAAATATTGAGTAACATAATACCCTAAATATATAAATTATAATGTCAATGACTAAAAAATTTAAAAATCTGAGAGTAAAAATGAGAGGTGATGGCCAGCATGGAAGCTCCGCCTGTTGAAGAGCATGCACTTGAGTAGTTAAGGCTTAAAAGAATACTCTCATCATCTATATATGCAGCATTTGGAGGCTTGCTTTGTTGAAATGGTCATACATGCTAAAGAAGCAGAAATTTAATCTACATGCAAAATTCATAAGTTGATTGGAACATCTATTTATAGCATTTCAAATATACTATTAAGTAAACTATATCCAAGCTTATCATTCTCACTTTCAAATCATCAGCATCATATCCCATGAAAAAAGTAACCAGCTCATTATAAATCATGCAAAATCTAAGGAAAATAGGACCTTAGGACAACTGTATCAAAAAATAAATATACTAAAAAAATTATTATTATTATTATTATATAAAAAATATATCATATTGTGATATTATATTCTCATAGCCTTGTATTTTAAAATAGTATGTCATCTAAAACAATAGATGAAATTTGAACTTATTCAATATTGGATTAATTAAACTATTCAATTCAAGGTTTTAATATAAGTCTTAATAATCATGATTGAGTTTATAAAAATTGTTCATTTTCCTCCAACTATAGTATTTTTTTTTTCGAATGACCCTCTATTTTTTGAGAATGATATGTTGAGAAAGAAGAGAGAGAAGTTGATCTAATCATAATGTGTTGATCAAAAGGTTGTAACAAGCCTAATTGAATTAAAATAATCTTTATATTTTAATATAGTCACATAAGTAAATATTAATAAATACCCAATGTAAAACTAAGTTAATTTTTTTCTAAATAAATGGAATACATTAATAAGCCTAGTTCAAATGCATTCCTGTGTATTTCTAACATTAAAATGGCAGTCAAATAAATGCATTTATCCAATTTATTTTGAATTTTATATTATAAATATCATTCTAGAAAACTAAAAGCACCAATATAATTTTGATTCAAACAACTAATTAAATCATCAACAAGCTAAGTTGAAATAAGTTATTCAAGAAGTAAAGTTTATCCCAACATGGGATTATGGAAACAAATTAATCACTCACATGATAAAATAAAATTAAGTTTTTAACATTTTTTTAAAAGAAGTTATTAACATAAGGAATTTGGTCTTATAATTCTAAGGTTGCCTTTTCTAGGATTTCAATTAAATTTTGATAAATTTAGCTATATTTGATTATTGAATTGGGCTTTTCATCTTCCAAGCTTAGAAGGAAGTGGTGAGCAGTTATTTTGTTATCTTATTATCATAAATAATACAATTAATGAAATTTTTGCTATGTATGAAGTACTTTAAAATGAACAAATTGGGCTCTTCAATAGGCTTCCTTCCAAGCAGGTCAAGAAGAACAACTTGAAATGCATGGAATTTGAAAAGGAAGCAATTATAATATACTTATCAGGCTAATGTAACACTATTAACTTCCAAATTTAGTACAATTCTCAGTATTTGGAAAAAACAATGGTCAATTTATATTGTTTAATATAACCTTGATGAAAATTCAAAATTCGATAAACTTAAATGAATTAGTTCATAAGAAATAAATTTATAAAAGTAATTTTAAATATTGTAAATAAATTTTACAATGAGCTGAAGCGATGAACTACAATAATCTATATAGAAATATCACTTCCATTTTTACCTTGTTTGCATTGGGCATGAGTTCCTACAAAGCTTTCATCTTTTCTGCAATCCGCTCTCTACAAAGCTACACATAAAGCTTCTTCTGTTTTTTTCATTTATTATAGACAATATAAGTGAAAAAGATAGGAAGAAAAATTTAGATCAATTTGTTTCAACCAAAAAAAAAAATTTGTTATCTGTTGATTTTACACTTTTTGAATCATTCCAAAAAAAATTAATTTGAAAAGATTAAGATTCAGAGATAATGAATCACAAAGTGGTTCATTCTATAAACAATTTTGATGTAAGAAGAATAAGATTGAGACCTCAAACAGAAAAAAAAAATTAAGAAGAACAATATTCAAGACCTAAGAAGAAGAAGAAGATTCATACATCTCTCTTAACCAAAATAGGGTTGGGAAACAGGCAGGTTCCCACGCGATGGATTAAGAAGCCAAAGGGTTATGCTAGCAGGAGGGCGGGTTATGCGAGCAAGGGGAACTGGGGAAGTGCATACAAATTGTTACCAAATATATATTTGAAAGTGGGAATAAGAAGGGTTAGAAAGTGGGAATAAGAAGGGTTGCACTTGGATTCACGCCGCCATCTGTATTTCAAAGGAAGAATCCAATATTAAATAAGTTCATGCGGAGGGTTGTATTTAATTATTTACAATAGAAAACCGATGAAGACTGAAATCTTTAGTGACTAAAAATTTAACCTAGGTATTAACTTCATAATTAGGTATAAAGGGTGGCGTTTGGATTTCAAGGGAAGAATCACAATCGGGTATTTAATATTAGTATAGAATTGGGTAAAAGAAACATTAATTAAACAAAACAATAACTCAAATCTACGTTATATGAAATAGATGGAGCGTTCAAATAAAAAAAATGAATTTAGTATGAGACGTAAGAGGCATTAAATATATCATACGAAATTATTATAGAAATAAATTCTTTGATATGTGAAATTAGTTTTTTTCTAATGAGTGAATAAATATTTTGTATGTATAAGTTATACAAGTGTATCTTAAATAAAGAATTTGAAAAGTCATAAATCAACATTCCATATTATTTTAAAATTTATAAATGAACGATCAGGATTTGCTAAGAGTGGAATCCTAAGCTACTTTTATATATTAGTATAGATATGCAGTTAGTAGGAAAAAAATTTAACACTATATCTTTTATCACATAGCTGACTAATACTCAATAGATTATGCTTTAAGCCTTATATAAGTAGCATATTTTCAATATAAAATTTTAACAAGTTACCAATCATATTTGAGTCAACCACCTTCCTAGTGGTGTTATCTCCAAGTGTAACCCTATCTCCACTTCTGGCTTCCAGTGATATAAATTATTTAGTATCTCCAGTCATATACTTTGAGCAACCACTATCTAGATACCAAATGCTCTTACGAGACTTTGTATGAGAGCATTCCTACAAAAACTATTAAATGTTAGACCAGGAACCCAAATAAGTTTGGGTTCTCCTTTTGGCAAATTAAAAATCGATGCATGTATGATATGTCTAGGTTTATGCATCTTAAGTTTTCACACTAAATGAGTTTTTCTATTCAAAGTACAGGTGTATGTTATATGTCCAAACATGCCACAAGAATAACATTTAACCCCAAGAAATGAATTTCTCAGACTTTTATAATTACTTTGTCTCTTCCTGGGTTGTAAACATTTTAGATACAAAATAAGATTTGTAAAATCTTCAAGTGTTGGTGGTTTCCTATTTTCCACAAGAGCTTTTACTTTCAATTTAAGAAATGTGTTTAAATCTTTTAACACATTATTACTATAATTCAAATAATACTATTTATTTTATAATTCATCCTTAAAATTCTTTAATTTTTTTTCAATTGAGCATAGGATGATTTTAAGATCTCATTCTCTTTATTTAAGTTAACAAATTCATCAAGTAAGCTCATGTGATTGTTATATATCAATGCATGTTCTTTTCTAAGGATTTCGTATTCTCTTTGCAGTTCTTTTAATTCTATATTCAGACTAGCATGCATTTTTTTAACTTCCTATATGTGTTATGGATCCTTTCAAAAACTTCTAACAGTTTATCATAAGTTAAATCACATACCTCTTCTTGATATGACTAATCAAGATTATCGGCCATTAAGCACAAGTTAGTGACTCTCCTCCTCCTTTTAGTTTCTGACGAATTCGAAGCTGACCCTGCCCAAAAAGCTCTTTGGAATCTCTTCTTGCTCGTCTACACATTTGATTTCTCCTCTGCCTTCTCTTTGATAGGAGTGGCTTTTAGGTTTGGGCAGTCTGACTTTATATGTCCAAGTTTCCTGCACTCATAGAAAATCACATTATTAGAAATCTTAACATTCCTATTGAACTTACCTCTACTCCACTGTTGGCATCTCCTCTGCTTCTTTTTAAGAAAGCTCCTGAATTGTCTAGTCATTAAAACTATGTTATCCTCATCCTCAGGTTATGATAAATCACTCTCCGACTCCTTCACTTTCAGTACAATGTTCTTCTCCTTTCGTTGTTCACATGCATCAACCATCCTTTGACTCACTCCTTGCTAGTAGGCAATTAATGAACCAAGAAGATTATCAATAGAGTAAATATTTAAATCTTTAGATTCTATAATTACTGTTATTTTAGCATCATATACAGTAGGCAAATAATGAAGAATCTTATTAATCATTTCAGCATTCGTTAGTTTCCTACCCAATGCATGTAAAGAAGTGATAATTTGAATAAATATTGTATATATTTCAAAAATGGATTCATTTGGTTTCATATGAAATAAATCATAATCATGTAACAAGATGTTCGTTCTAGATTACTTTACTTCATTTGTCCCTTTATAAGTAATACAGAGTCTATCTCATATGTCATTTCCACTTTTATAAGTGAAAACTCACATATAGTTTTCTGACTTAAGTGCATAAAAGAAACTGTTTAAATATTTAGTATTTAACTGTGCTAAGTCACATTGTTCTATAGTCCATTCAGTAAAGGGTGTTTCAACTCTAATACCATCAACTAATCTAGTTGATTTTATAGACCCTTCTAAAACTAAAATCCATATACGTTAATCTAGTGAATGTAAAAATATAGGCATGCATGTTTTCCAAAAATCGAAAGGGATGTTATCAAATAAAGAAGGTCTAGTGATCAAATACCCTTCAGGTGTGTTCCAATTTTCAAAAATAGCCATACTAATTTATCAAAAAGTTGTCTAAACTTATGAATTTGAAATAAGGCTCTGATACCACTTGTTGATTCTTATTGAATATAGAATAAGTTGTTAAACCTAAACTAATGTCCCAAAGCTAACAAAGAGAGGGGGTGAATTGATACTTTTAAAAATTCACTTGAATTCTATAAGTAAAATCGATTGATTCACAAAGCAAGTCAATTAAAGTTTTTAAAATAAAACTTTTCAACCATGGAAAAATAATTTATAATAAATAAAATACAGAATTTAAATAACATAAAGATTTATAGTGGTTCGGTAAAGCACGACCTAAATCCACTCCCTAAAAACTCCCTCTTCAAGTATTGCACTATTACCAAAAGTGTCTCTTCTTTTGCCCCCACAGCAAGGCAAAGAAGTCTTTACAAAAACTCTCTTCCATTAATCTCCGGTGCGGCAGAGAACCATCGTCCTTTCACACCCTCCAAGTGTAGGCAGAGAACCTTCATCTTTTCACACCCTTCTAGTGTAGGTAGAGTACCGTCGGCTGTTCTTACTCTCTATGTGTAGGCAAAGAACCTTCATCCTTTCACACTCTCCAAGTATAGGCAGAGAACCTTCATCTTTTCACACTTCAAGTATAGGCATAGAACCTTCATCCTTTCATACTTTCCAAGTGTCGGTAGAGAATCAGATCTTATCCGAAGATCTTCTCATGGGCAATCTAGAAAGACAAGAGGAAGAGTGATAACCACAAGTACAAGGAGATCCTTATCTTTGAGTAATCTTGTGAACCCTTCATATTCCACTTATAAGAAATCTCTCTCAAACACTCTTTTACACTCTATCCTTCAATTGCCCTTGAAAAATCATGTATACAAGACTGATTAAATTTTTCTCATGTTAGTTTTAGTTGACCTTTTATACAAAAGACATGAAAAATCATCTAGAAAATTAAAATTTCC
>NW_021318560.1:39404-95834 GCF_001605985.2 Dendrobium catenatum | reverse complement strand
GTAGCTTCAGTAGAAGATATGATTAGAGAGAGTCGCCATAGATAGTTTGGTCACATAAAACGACAACCTTGCGATGAACCGGTTAGAAAAGTAGATGCATTAGATTTGACTTATGTTAAGAAATGTAGAGGTAGTCCTAAAAAGAGTTTTTTTATAAAATATTAGAAATGAAATTTCTTTAATAGATGTAGATGAGAATTTGGCTCTTAACTGGGCATAATGGAGAGAAAGGATTCATGTAGCCTTTGCCACATTGTGGGATACAGGCTTGTTGTTGTTGTATGATGATTTTAAGTGCAAAGTAAAGCCTCTCTCTCTCTCTCTCTCTCTCTCTTCGTGTGCTTAATTAACAAATACTCCTAAAGCCTCCCCCATTTAGAATATATTATTTGCATCTTCATACACTTCTGCAAGCTAATGAAACCTTTTTTTTTAATGAGAATCTGTTAATGCACCTATTTCATTGGATAACATAATTTTAAGATTGAGATTGATTAAGGAACAATACAGCTCCAATTTCATTGGATAGCATAATTTTTTGTCTAAGTCAATGACAAAATAACAAATTAGACTTTCTAAACATAGATTTCCACAATGATACCTGTTAAAATACTAGTGAAATGAATGTTTAGAGAATATTCTTGCAATGGAAATTCATGCTTGGATCTTTGTTGATTCTAGATCAGAAGCAATGCAGTTATTGTTGGGGACAGGTATGGCAACACATAGTGAATGTGGTCTTAGTGGTAGGGATGAGGATGATGTGGGTGAGCAAGATCAAGGTCATAAGTGAATGCCTCATTTGACACGACCCGAAAACCATCTCCCTCTTTCATAAAAAAATCAGCCACCTTATATAGTAAAAGGGAAAAGGATATTAAATGCTCACTTAAATTTATCATCCAAATAGCTAGGGGTGTCAAAAATTGACACGACCCGAAAACCAAACTTGAACATGACCCAAATTTTTCGGGTTAGGGTCAACCAGAATTTGATGTAGGTTGGATTCAGGTCCTGATTTTCGACCTGTTTTGAATTTCGGGTTGGATTCGGGTTGACACGAAAAATCGAGAATGATCTGATTTGACTTGGAATCCTGTAGTTTGTTGACGAACATTTTCATTTCGACCCGACTAGGCTCGATTGTACTCAATCGACCTAATCGAATGTCGTTGAAGCAAAATCGACCCAAATTAAGCCTCGATTTAATTAAATTAAACCCAATTTAATTTAATTAAAATCAAATCAATTTAAATCAAACCTCGTCGAGCGTCGTCGAGCCCAATTCGACACAACTCGGCGCCGATTCAAGTTCAATTTCATGAAATTAAATTGATTGAACCCAATCGGACCCAAACCGACCCAAATCGGTTCGGGTCGAGTCCAATTCAGACTCAATTTCAGCCATAATTTGTCAATTTGGGCTGAATTTGATTCTCAAATCAGAAATTGAGATCAATGGCTCAGATTTCATCCCGAATTCTGCCTAAATCCCTCGTTTCACGCGTGTGGGCTCCGATTGGTCCATTTAGGCGGTGCCTTGCTGCTGCTCGTGCTCTCCAAGAGACCGCAAGGGAGAGAGGGAGAGCCATTCGGCTCCCTTGTGCTGTCCGTCCCGAACCAGAGAGCAAGAGGGCGAAAGAGAGCGAGAGAGGAGGCGGAAGCTGTAAAGCTCCGTGGGTTTTGTGTTTCCGACCCCTTCCACGCCTTCCGACGTCTCCAAGGTGTCCGTCTCCCTTGGCCGCCGAGTCCTCCAGGTTTGGTTCTCCAAGGCCGGCCGAACCCTTCCCTTCTTGCAGCATTTCTTTGAGTTGAAGTTAAGTGAAGAGGGGATTTTCTCCTCTCTAGCTGCTGTTTTCTCCTTGCATGGACTGAAAGGAAGCCTTCTTCCGTTGTGTTTTGCTCTCTCTCTTCCACTAAGAAGGAGAAACTCCATCTTGCTGCTGTTGGCAGCCTTCTCTTCCAAAATTTAGGGCAGAGGTTTGTTGGAATTAACCCCTGCTGCAGCCAATAGGAGAGGACAGCAGTTTGAAAGCTTTTGGAAGCTTCCAAACAGTGGTTTGAAGGCTTGGGAGCGCCTTGGACAGCAAAGGAGCCTCTCGAATCACCCTGGACAGCAACTACACAGCCTCCGTAAACTTCCAAACAATGAAAACTGCTGTTTGGAGCGCTTGGACAGCAAATGACGACCTCCGGAAGCATTCAAACAGTGAAAATCTTTGTTTGGAGTGTTTGGACAGTGGCGGTGATGTCCGGAAAGGCTTGGACAGCAGGCTTTTTTCTTGGGAACATCTTGGACGGCACTTAGAACGTGGATTGGAGCTTGGTAAAGGCTTGGACAGCAACCTAGGAGCTTGGACAACGATCCGGAACTTGGATTGGAGCGCTAGGATAAACCGGGAGAGGTATAACACGAAAACTTAGGCAAAACCTTAAGGCTCCCTAACCAATGGCATGTGATTGACGATCCAAAGCCTTAGGTCCCTAGAAACTTCGATTTTATGGTCCCCAAAATCCCTTTGTTGGCTGTCCACTTCGCAAAACTATGTAAATTTGGTGATTTCCATTTGTTGGCTCTCATGTGAGGGCCCGGAGAGGATTTCGATGCATGTAGAGGTGTTGGATTGTTACCCAACAACTCTCAAATGTATGTTTGTGCATCATATTGAGCTTGACACCTTCACCTACATTCAAACCCTAGGGTATGTTACTTTTTAAAGTCAAATTGAGTGTGTAGCTCACATATCCTCCCAAATTTCATATTTTGTATATGTACCAACTCAATGCTAATGTCATGGAAAAACTGACATAGAATTTAGTAGTTTGCATTTGTCAACTTGCAATTTTCTCTATGACTTGGTTAGATGCCCAAATGCATTTTATAACTTGTTGTAGAATTTTATTTGAACTCTTAAAGGTTTATTTTACAAATTCTAGAGCAAGTAGGGTTGATCGATCTCATTTTGGGCGTGTTACAAAGCTTGTAAAGGAAATAATAAGTGGGCATTCGCTCTATTGTATTAAATTCCCTAATTTGGAGAAGCATCTACACATCCTAGAAGCTTTAGGTGTGTTCTCATACCTTAACATGAGTCAAATCGTGTTTCCTAGATCTCTGGCTAGGATCACTAAACTTCCAAGTTTCTAAAGCATGCCAAAATTGGTTTGGAAACTTCCCCAAAGCCTTAGGAAATCTATCTTCCCCCCTCAAATTGAGTCCAAAACACTCATTGGGAAATGGGGAATTCTCTTTCTCATGCACATCTCCATTCAAGCTCAATGCTTAGAACCTCCTCAAAGTTCTAAGCTTTATGTTACATGAGTTCCAACAAGTATAAAGAACTTGCTTCCAAGCACTCTTTTCCTTTCATGTGAAGTATTTTGGAGCCCCTCTAAGGCTCCAAATGTTCTATCACATGAATCTTCAAGGCTTTAGAACCAAATCCTAAGTCCAACCCTTTCTTTGTTATGATATGAAAGTAACAAGTGAACCTCTCCCATTCAAGTTTCCTAATCATGTCAAAGTTGATTTAGGAATCCTTTTCAAAGCCCACAGGTGTATCCTTCCCCTCTTCAAATGAGCCCAAAACATTTGTAGGAGGGTAAGAAGCTCTCTTTCTTATGTACATTCCCCTCATGCATGATAGTTGGAGCGTCCCCAAGGCTCCATTTATTATAGTGTGTGAATCATTTTAACTTAGGGTCAAAATCCTAGGTTCATGCCATTATATTTGTTGGTACAAAAATCAATAAACATTTATCCACCCTCCTTCATACATGATGTTTAGGGCCTCCTCAAGGCACCAAAATGTTAGATTTTATGAACTTTGGCTCTATTTTAGGAGCTACCACCAACCATCATCTCCCTTCATGTGTGATGATTTGGAATCTTCCAAAATTCCATAATGTCACTGCATGAAAATCTTGGACCTTAGAACCAAATTCTAGATTCATTCATCCCTTCACTCTAACTAAATTAAGGAGTGAAGAAATCCATTTGAACACCAAACGTTTAAGGGATCTCTTTCGTTCTTGCGACCTCTAGGTTGCATTTCATTTTCGACTTTCCTACAACTCAAAAGTTGTAGGAAACTATCTCATTCTCCAAAGACTCTAAATTTTGAGAATGTACGTCCCTCTTTGAACACCAAAGGTTCAAAGAATGTTCGTGGGGTTGTAGCTTACAAGTTGCATCCCTTCTTCTCCTTCCCTCCAATCCAAATTGGAGGAATGAGTTCCCCCTCTTTGGACACCAAGCGTTCAAAGAAACTCCTATGACTTACAACCTCTAAGTTGCATTTCTCTCTCCCTTTCCTACAAGCTTAAGATTGTAGGAGAGCATGCAAATCCATCTTCATGCTCTCAAACTCAAGTTGGGAGAATAAATTTCCCTCTTTGACTACCAAATGTTCAAAGAGGTTTTAGAAGCTTTCAACCCAAAGTTGCATCTTCCTTTCTCCTTTCTACAACTCAAAAGTTGTATGAAAGTTTCATTCACTCAACTCATGTTGATTGAATCAATCTTATTCCAAACCAACCTATTTGTTGAATCAAAATCGACAAGTAGTTCAATCCAAAATTATTTATTTGTTGAACCAAACTCAACAAATAATTTCATATCAAGCAAGGGAGTCGAAATCCTAGCTTTCCTTCATTCTCCTAACCCAAACTACGTGAATGAGTTCCTCTCTTTGGACACTTGAAAGTTCAAAGAATCCTTGATGTGTAGGCCCAAACCTACACATCATTCTCTTATGTTTGCTTAAATTAAATCTAGCAAACTAAATACCCATCATTGAACATAAAAGTTCAATGATAATCCCTCTTGATTTGTAACTCCAAAGTTACAAATCTTTCTCACTTATTGAGCTAAACTCAATAAGTAACTCACATTTGTTTGCCTAATCCAAATTAAGCAAATGAAACGCAACTCCTTGAATGTAACAATTTAAAGAGACATCCTTTTGATTCATAGTCTCAAAGCTACTAATCTTCCTTCACTTCTATAGGTTCCAAAGGCCTTAGAAGATGTCATACCTTAGCCCAAAAGCTATAGGTTCTCTCTCCTCCAACTCCAAAGTTGTAGGAGATTTCCCCTCTCTTTAGCTCCAAAACTAGAGGGAGCTCTCCTACATTTAGCCCAAAAGTTAAATGTTGCATTCCTATCTTTCTCTTCTTAGCTTCAAAAGCTAAGGAGAATCCCTCAACATATAGCCTAAAAGTTACTTGTTGGACACCTTTCTTAAACCTAAAATCTAAGTAATCACTTGCATTTAGCCCAATTTGAGTGATCGTCTCCTATGACATTTAAAATGCTAAACATATAGATGTCCCTTAGGAGTTGTCCTTTCTGTTGAAGTTCATCATACCCTATTGGATGAATTTCACCAAGTCCTAAGTGAAACCCCTTAGGCAAGTCTATCTTACCCTATTAGATAGACACTTCTCTTATCCAAACACTAAGAGAACTCTAAAACACCTAAAAATTACTTAGGTTTCTTTTTATACAATAATCAATCATCTCCCCCAAAAGGCAGGATGCCTACATCATTGTATCTTATGATTCATAAATAACAGGATTGCCTAAAAGCAAGCAGTGGTTACTTTATGAATTCTTCATAGAAACATTTAAAAATCAAATAAAATCTTTAAGTCACAAACAACTTAAAGTGAAATCGCCTTTGGATAAAGATTAAACATCTTCATTTCAAAATAAAACTAAACACCTTTAGTATGACATGCTACACAAGCTTCACACACTTAGGTGCACAGCCCCTTAGGCATGTTAGGATCATAGCTGTCAATGACGCAAAATAGCGCGCACCATGGAAGGTGAGGCTTGAGGTTCATTTGGAAAGTAAAGCTTGAAGACCCCATAAGTAGAGTCTGTAATAATTTGACTGGATTTTATAATGGCAGACAACTCAGCTATCAAATCTGGTTGTAATAACTTGAACTCTATTTACATTCCTTACACTTTATTTATAAATAAAAGCATGTTTGATTGTTTACCTGATTGTGCAATAGAAATGCATTTTTTTCCTAGGTTTCTTATCTTGCTTTTGCTTGGGTGTGGCTTGGAGTGTTTGATGCGGTAGGTTCTTAGGACAAAAATAAGTTTTCTACCCATTAAAATACAATCAATCTAAAAATTGATTTAAGCTCCACGATTTTCTAACGAATAAGAAAGTTTTGTATGGCTCTTTGAAAAGGAGCTAAGTTTTTTAAAACTTAAAACAATCATGCATGGTCAAGTGTGTTGCATATAGAAAGCTCTCACTTAAGGATTGGATGACAAAAAATCTTTTTCTTTATGAGTCGGCATATGCATACCTTCATGCATTGGCATTTTGGCCTCAAAGCCAAGCTATAAGTCTACATTCCTAAATGAAATAACCTTCCACTCTACATTTGCATTGAGACCAAGATAATTGGTTTTAAAAGCGATTAGGAGGGTTTAGCTGGTAGTCCATTCCAGGCGGGATAGTAAATCCAGAGGTCGGGCAGATTATGCATCTTATGAGGTGTAGTTTGTAAGCCCCCTTTGCACTCGTTAGATTTAGGTTCGAGGCACAACCCATCGGTAGTCCTCATCTTAGTTTTTGGGTCTGAGAAAATAGTTGATTTCAAATCACTCTATATGCCCTCTACTTTCGGGCAATTCCTTCAATAAGTGTTGTTGAAATATAAGCTCCAACTCTTATTAAAATAGCAACTTAAAGCAAAATTAGATTAAATAAATTTAAAGCCCAACATAGGATAGTTTGAGCACCTCCGAGTTTCCATCAGAATCAAGTGCTCCTACTTCACCTCCCTTGGCTCTCATTCCAAAATCTGATTCTAAGTTGATCAACTCCTCCTTGAAATCCTAAAGGACCAAATCCTTTAAATAAGACTTTTATGGACTTTTAAAAATTAAACTTTAGCCAACATTTAAATGACTTTCAAAAGAAAAGCAAGAAAACTACTAGTTTAATCAAAAGTTTTCCCAAGCCAAAACTTGAGATGTAATTAACCATAGGGGCTTGCTCCTATGGGACGTCTGTACGCCAGAAATAAATAAACCCCATTCGACCAAACATCAAGTGGGGGAATCTCTGTTAAAATTGTAAATTTTATTATTGAGTTCATAAGGAAATGATATTTTTACCCTTCGGGGTAATATATCATGTTTTTATGCCGTGCTCGATTATAAAGTATGCAATTTTTTTGAGGATACAAAAATTCTCCAACATAGTTCGTGCTTATTTATGGGATTTCACCGATGAAGCGCACGCAACGGAGAAAGGTAACTTCCGATCAAAATGTTGTAACTTCCGATCCGATTGAAAGGGAACGTCATCCAAGGAGCAAAGTCGAACAACAACGAAGGAGTTGATGACTCTTGCAATCTCTATAGACTACAACAACGATGAAAAAGAGAAGATGATAAGCAAACCCTAGACGCCTCCATGGTTTAAAATTGCGCAATATGAGGCTCGCCTTTGCGCAATTCCAGTAAAAAAAGCCTCGATGCTTACGCATTGAGTTTTTTTTTATAAGGCTTGCGCCTCAACTTGGTTGAGGCCCACCTTGGAATAATTATTACGTTGTTGACTGTAACCGTTCATCCTCATCGACATACCCAAATGATACAACCGCCTCCGGTCCCACAACACGACGATTCGCCCACCGACTTCCCCACCGACATACACGATCGCAAACTGTCGTCCCTCTCACGAAATAAATCCCTCTCATTCACTCTCACGCAGACTAAGGCACATAGAAACAGAAAATGTGATATGTCATTGCTATTTATTTTTGGAAATTGGAATTATATATTAATGAAAATAATATTGGAATTTGGGAAAGATAGAATTTTGAGTTGAACTATATTTCATGTTATCTTATTATTAAGATATTTTAATTTCACTTCATATCTTATGTTTTTTTATGTTTTATATTATTCACTCATTAGTATATAAAAAATTTATCATTTTATGTTTATGCAATCTTTTGATTTTGAGGCTTATGCCTCAAAACGCCTTGAGGCTTACGCCTCGCCTCACGAATGAAAAATGCCTCAATACCCGTATACGCAATTTTAAACATTGGACGCCTCTAACTGCATGAAACTTAGAAAGTTACCTTCACATCGAGCGAACTCTCGTTGTTGCTTCCGATCAAAGTATTGTAACTTTTGACCTGAATGGAAGGGAACGTCACCTAAGGAGCAAAGTCGAAAAGCAACACAGGGGCCAACGACTACTGAACTCGGTTGGCACTTGGCCGGTCGGGTCGAATAGTGCTGGGTTAATTTTTGGTTGGACCCGAATCCGACCCGTGACCCGAATTTGACAGCCCTACAAATAGCAAATAGAAGCCTTCCAAATCAATCACAAAACTCTTCCAAATCAGTCCAATTAATTAGATAATAAAACATCCAATATAGGTTTCAACAAATGGCGAAACCAAGAAGCCACAAGAGGGAAAACGAGCAACCATCAGAAAAGAGAGCAAGGAAATCGAAGGCGTATAGGGGAAAACGAAGAACCCGAAGGAAAAATCAAAGTCCAACATGGGGAAAACTGAAGTCCAACATGAGGTAGACCAACAACCATCATGGGAAGATGAAACAACCACTTTGGGAAGACCAAATAGCAGTAGGAATATGAGAAGACAACAATAATTTTCAAAAAACAACAGGAATTTTCTGCAAATAGTTGGGGAATTCAGCAAACAACAAGGAAAATGAGATGTCACGCAAGAAAAATATGAAGTAGGATATCTTGACTGCATCACATGTGATAGGCCAGTTGCTGAATATGAGAGGTTCGTGGAACTAGCTTGCTAGGTGCAAAAAATGGTAGTGATGGAGGACCAACATTATCATCTCTTCCTAGAAGGATTGTGATATTCTCTTTGGCATTAATTGTTATCACTGTGTCTTACTATGAAGACTTGGTGAAGAGGGCAAGTGACGTAGGCATGACATGTTAGGAACTAAAGGAAGACAAATAACTAAGGCGATTGACAACAATCATCTCCCCAATGATGGAATTGATGGGACAGAAAATTGTTTCAAGTGCAGGAAGCAACATGATAGCTAGTCCCCTTTCAACATGAAGCAATGCTACAAATGCAAGGGTGTTGTGTTAGCAACGTTGCATGAGATTGCATGTTATCATAGCCTTTGGCATTGATTATGTGGAATTGACTTGTTGATAGGGAGCGACCTGTGACCAACAGGAAAATGTGAGGTATTATTTTAACGAGCACATTCAGAGTGCTTGGGGAAACTCGGTGACTCGAGTTCTATTTTATTCGATTAGCCACTAGGAAGGTCAAGAGGAGTTGAAGTTTGTGATGGGTATATTCTATTATATAGAGAACCCCATATTCATATTGATAAATATAGGGTCAACACATTCTCTTAATTCATATTTAAGACATGAAAGTTGCTGTACAATTGCTAGAAGCTAAGTTGTCTGTTCTTATGTTTATAGGATATAACAAAAAGGTGATCATGTTTGTGCTTGTTGAATTTTGTCATGAAGAGAAAGCTTTCATGTTATTATTTTGTTTGATTTTCATACCTTAACTTTGCATATCCTTGGAATGGATTTGCTTACGTAGAATTATGCTTCTATAGATTGTAGAGAGAGATGGGTTAAGTTTAGGATAATAGGACAATCAACTTTTGTATTTCATGCCATTAGCCTAGTTATCAATCTTGTTGTCTGAAGAGTTAAGGTGGTGTAAGTTATCAAGATAGATATCAGACATACTTAGTGCATTTGCTAGACTTAATGTTGAAGCTGTTGTAATAAATGAGATCTTCATAATTCATGCCTTTTCGATACATTTCCCACTAATCTTAATGAAATATCATTGAATTGAGACTTCTACATCACAACATGCTTCATTCCAGTAGTGACACATTTAAAAAACCACTATAATGATTGGTGTTATGTGTCAAAATTAAGATGATCACTCCAGTATTTGTTACAAAAGTGCCTAGGTAGATAGAATGTCTTGTTTTTGGGTGCCCTAGTACTTTTTTTTAAGAAGAAAATATGAATTCTTCATCACTGCATTTGACTATCAAGGACTTAGCAAGGTGAGAGTCTAGAACAAGTATCCTCTATAAAGAATTGGCGTGGTGGGATGGGACCCCGGTGCGGCGCCTACGACGAGGCGGGGTCATTTTTAAGTACCCTCGAGCGAGGGGAAAGCAAACTGTCTTTTAAACAGGTACCGAAGACCCCATACACGCCTTTATTGCGCGTGGTGGGAGGAAAAAGCACGGCCGCGGTGTCCTAGTCCGATGACACCTACCATACACGCCTTTATTGCGCGTGGTGAGAAGGTCCAGTTTTCTCGCAGTTTTCCCCTAAATGGGGAGACGCCGGGACGTTGCCGAAATTTCGGGTGAATGTACGATCACACTCGAATCTGTTTGAACTCAAAAGAACAAAAGTCGGGACTCATATGAATAATGACTTATGGACCAGAAATGAACAAAAATGATTTCTAAAGGTTAAAATCCAAATAAAATGAAATCAAAATGGGACCAAATTTGAATAATTTGAACATTAAAATGAACTTGCAAGGACCGCAGGGGACATAACACTTGAACTTGAACCTTGACTTGGATTCAAATGAGCTTTGCGCAAAGGGGTTTTGACTTGAATTTGTACCCGGGACTTGATCCGGATCAAGCATAGTGGATATGAATCTGGATTTGAACAATGATTGGATAATCAAATTTAATGAATGTATAATTATCTTAATATCAATCATCAAGTTTGATTATGCAAATGGAGATCAACGAATGAATGAAGGATATTTATTAAAATCTCAAATATGAGTGAATTGTTGGTCCACTCACAAGCAACAATACAAGCTTTCAATGATATCACAAAGGTCATTGTATTCGTTCCTACAGTCAATAGCCCTTTAATGGCAGCCGGGTACATCGCCTTCTTACAAGTGGAAGTGTATAACACACGATAAATGCAAGTGCCCACAATCTACCATGGAAGGCTCCTACGCATTCAACCTACGACCCAAACAAGTGCAAATATAACCACCACCTGAGATTGGTGAAAGGTGGATATGATATTGATACAAATGGCTCTCCTACAAACACTTCTAGGAGGTCGTAGTGGATACAATGGTTCCCTACAAACAAACACAAGTCATTTGTGGATAACAACAATGGACATATCGTAGGCACCATGAATCACTGTGGGCAGAAGTACAGACATCACTTATGACTACGGTGATTAAGATCTTCAAGTACGTCGGGTATAAGGGCAACTTGGCGTACCAAAAAAATGACGCCTCCTGGTGGAATGGAAGAGATGTTTGAACAAATTAGAACAAAACTTCATGGTGTTCTAAAGTTTCTTCCTGGTCCCATCCTTAGGAAGAAAATAGCTCTAATATCTACAAACACCGGAAATATCAAGTCCACTACACTGATAATCTCAAAAGGAATTCTTTGCAAAGCAGCGGACTTCAAAGTCCAGAAAGTCCCATCCCCGGTGAATGAGAAAGGGAGAGTCAACATCAAGGCCGCAATGCCACCGGATCTGCAACACTCGTACTAGCAGACAGAAGGCGTGTATAAGCTATCAAATGAAAAGTTGTGTGCATCCAAACGATAGTTATCTACACAACTACATATACTTTCAAAATACCCCTGCACATGCACCGTAGCTTGTATACATATAGGTACACAAAGGGATATGTCAAATCAAGAAAATTCTCAAATACCCGCAAGGGCCCCGACGAGCGTTTTATTGGTACACACGTGACGTCTAGGGATGATGCGCGGGTTATTAAAGTTGAACCCGATCTTCCTAAGCCAGGTAAGTAGGAGGTGACAAGATTCATCAAATGATTACAAATTGTCCCCGAATACCTGCAAGGACCCCGACGAGCGTGTTATTGGTACACACGTGACGTTTAGGGATGCTGCACGGGTTATCAAGTGAATTCAAGTTCGAACCCGATCCTTCTATACGGATCTATAGGATTCGACAGGGTTCGAACCTTCAAACAAATGTACGGTTATGACAATCGATGTATTTGTTTTAATATATTCATATTAGGTCTTCAAGGGCTATAATAGTTTGAATTCACTAATAAAGGCACAAAACCTACGAAACTTGATCCCCTATCAACGAGTTGATAAGGTCGACAAGGTTCAAGCCACAAATAGAAACGACCCCAAACACCCCGATGATGACCGTGTTGAATGTTTACCTTAACTGGAGGGGCCCACAAATACTTTCAAATGTCTTTCAAGCTCCACTCAAATATCCCCAAAATCCAAAGCTCCGCAAAGTTCAAAACCCAATAAATCCCAAATTCAAAGATATTTAAATCGAAATCTATCATCAAATGCTTAAAGCAAAATCCATCCACCCTCCGCAACAGTTTGCCGGGGTGGACAAATTCAAATATAACTTCAGCTCACAAAAAGTCAAATGCCTAATCGAAAATATCACTAGGATCTATTCTCAAACAATCTCCTGCCAGTAAGGACGTGGTACGTGTCCTCTAACCGGCGGTTTGCCGCCAAATGGCACCGTAGGATAACGGTTATGATGACCGGGGCCCTCTGAACCGAGTGGTTTTGCCGCCAAATGGTACCACGAAATACCGGTTATGGCCAGCGTCGATATGCTCCTTGTTGACATCAAATTCTTGAGATATGAATCAATAGGATATGATCGATAGGGCATAAAGCCCTCTGTTAGCTAAGGTGGATTCAAATTTGTCCCCTTAGGCAAATACCCACCCCAGGTCTACAAGGTCCCCTTGGATGAAGCAACCGATGGCTGCCGACAAGGATCCTTCTGTCAGGTTGGGTCAACTACCTCCTCTGACTAAGTAGACCAGGGACCACGATGGCCCGGGATGACGGAACCATGGGATCTTGATCGGGTCCATCATCCATTCCCCCACCATCCGCTTTAAGTACAAGATGGTGCAATTTCCATTTTAAATATCAAATCTTCCAACCCAAATTCCAAATCCAAACATCCAAACTCTTCCTAATGCCCAAATTCAAACCCAATTTCCAAATCCAACATTTTCAAATACCAATGTCTATTGCTGCTATTATATGTCTGATACTACGTATCTATGGATACAACGTATCTGATCGACGACTAGCCTTAATCGAAAGTTCTCTCTCGTCACCGGGAGGGGTAATTAACTATAGAGGCTTGCACCTATAGGAAACCAGAAATCATATCATAAAGTCCTCACAAAATGAGGGCGAAATCTCTTGGTAGTGTCTTATCTACAAACCCATCTTCCTTCCAAAATTTATCCCGGAACTTATCCCGTTAAAACTCCCTCGTCGAAGAAAAAGCAAACAGCAAATCAATCAATTGCGAGGCGGGGAGGCTGGGGCCAAATTTTCGGAGCCCACACTTGGCGGTTGACGAGATCGTTGACGGATACATTGACCTCATCCTCTTCACATTGGTACCTTCCAACCGGGCATTGGCGGATCACCGGTCGTCCTCACACAACCCCCCTCCGGCTAGCTTTCCTTGAAACTATGACCTAGTCGTTTTCTCCCTTGTGGTGGCATCTTCTGGATTGTGGCGATTCTTCTTCTGCTAAAACCCATAAAGGAGCATGAGTAAGGGAAACTCGAGGTGACTTTTCTCTTTGTTAAGTGGTGGATTGTTAGTTTATTACACTTGTGTTTCCATGTTATGATTGAGATTATTTGAGATCTTGTTCTTCTAATATGTAGTTGATTGCCATATCAATTTAGACAACTTTTAATGTATAAAATCTTTTCTAAGTGAAACATTGGTTGACGTTACAACGCCTAATTCAATCTTTATAATTTTCTACATGCAATTTCTAATTGGTTTCACATCACCATGCATGTGATGGGGCAACTTGTTGACTCGCCAAAGATACGTGGCAGGCAAGCGGGCGTAGAGTTAACCTGTCTTCGTAACTTTTGATACTTAAGTTGATTGATTCATGGGGAACTTGGCAATCACAACTTGGGCAAAAATATTACTCAAAGCAAATAGAATCAAAGACTTTAGGACTAAGATGAACAGAAACTTTGTGGGAATAATCAATTAAGAAAGAAATAACACCACTCAGAAATGTGGAGGAGACAGTTTATTAATTGGTAGAGGGAGTCATATCTTTCAAAAAATATCATGGAACATGTATACAAACTGTTAAGGTCTGAGGAAGATAATGGGTGCTAGCATTCAACCATTCCATCTTGTTAGAATGTATATGGACATGACAATTTATGGGTAATATTATTCCTGGCATATGAGTGAAGAATACTACATATATTTAGGAGCATTATTAATGCAAAAGGTTTAAATTTGAGTGGAAATTTGAATATTTATTTCTTGATAAAAATAACTTGAATGCAAAGAAAATTTAGTTTTGAAACTTAAATAACTAAACCCAATTTTTGATGATCACATATGGTCCAATATTGTTTTGAGCAAGCACGACAAGAATGACAATCAACAGACACAGTGCTGCACGTAGTTGTCTTGAAACTCGATTTTATGCGTAACAAGCCTGAAACACCTCGACATTGCGCATAGCCAGCACAAAATTAGTCTATTGTCATTTGTTTGTGAAGTGTATTGCGCCTATGTGCTCAGAATGTGAAATATACCAAAGAAGAAACATTAGTGCGTGATTCTATCGATGAAAACGACATTATATGGGTACGTCATTACGCCAAAAGGCTTAAACGTCGTTCGTTCGAGATGCAGACTACGTCATTGTATTCAGAACATAAAAAATATTCAAGATAGACCTCCCATGATCAATTTGAGCAAAAACTGTCGAAAATGATAGTCTATGGACACAACATCGTGTGGAGTAACTTGAACTTCGTCCATTTGCAAAATAGACTATGACATTGCGAAATCGCCTGGATTGATTTAATTCACATTTTTATTTTTTTCATTGTATATTCCGGTGACCCAGCTAGGAGAGTAGAAGTATTAGATTTGCTTATGTTAAGAAAGGTAGAGGCAGACCTAAAAAGACTTGGGTAGAAATATTAGGAATGACCTTTCTTTATTAGATTTAAATGAGAATTTGACTTTTAATAGGACACAATGGAGAAAAAGAATTCATGTAGCCGACCCCACGTAGTGGGATTAAGGCTTGATGTTGTTGTTTTATATATATATATATATATATACATATATATATATAGGAGGAGTGTGTTTGTTTCTATTTTTAAGAATAAAGGTGATGCACAAGAGTTTGCAAATTATAGAGGAATTAAGTTAATGTCATACATTAAAATTATGGGGGATTGTAATTGAGCAAAGGTTACATAGTAATACTAATATTTTTTTAAATCAATGTGGATTCAAGCTGGGCAGGCCTATTATTGAAGCTATAAATTTTTTGAGGTTTGATGGAGAAGTACAAAGAGAGCAAGGTTGATTTATATATGATATTTGTTTATTTAGAGAAACTATATGATAAAGTTCGAAGAGAAGTGTTCTGGAGAGTTATAAAAAAAAATGAGTTAAGTCATTAAAGATATGCATAGAGGAGTTGTTACTTATGTTTTTACATAAAGTCTAACAAAGTATTTTCTTATTTCGGTTGGATTACTTCAAGGATCAACTTTAAGCCCATATTTTTTTTCTTTAGACATGGATATTCTTACTGGACATTTACAAAAGGATATACCATGGTGTATACTTTTTGCTGATGATATTCTTCTTGTTGATAGGATTGGAGAGAGTTAATAAAAAAACTTTATTTTTGGAGGTCAACTTTAGAGTAAAGATTTCAGTTTGAGTAGATCTAAAATTTAATGCATGGAGTGTAATTTTAGTTATAGATATGGAGGTGAGATTGTGACATTGAGTATTTGGGTGATCAAGTCATTAAAAAGAGTGCAATATTTAGATATATCGGGCCTATTATTCAAACTAATAGTGAAATATATGAGTTGTTACAAGTAGAATTCAAGTTGCATGGTTGACGTGTAGGAATGCTTCGAGCCTATTGTATGATAGAAATGTACCACTCAAATTTAAGGGGAAATATTATATGATGGTGGTGACACCTGCAATGCTTTATTACTCAAAATGTTGGCCATTAAAAGATCATCATAAAATTAAGTTAGCATAAGTTAAGTGTTGCAGAGATGAGCATGATTAGGTGGATAAGTGTCTTTACACTTGGAGACAAAATGCGAAATGATTATATACATGAAACGTTGGTGTACCTACTGTGGCAAATAAAATTAAAGAGAGTCTCCTTAGATGATTTGGTCACATAAAATGTCAGCCTTTCGATGACCATGTTAGGAGAGTAGATGTATCAGTCCAGCCTATGTTAAGAAAGATGGAGGTAGACCTAAAAAGTTTTGGTTAGAAAGTATTAGAAATAATCTTTTTTTCAATTAGATTTAAATGAGAATTTAACTCTTAATAGGACACAGTGAGAAAAAATAATTCATGCAGTTGACTCCATGTCATCTCAAGAGATGTGCCACAACTTTAAGAAACACACCCCTACCTCGAGATGTGGAACAATCTCTTAAAGTGAGTTGTCATCTCTATAAGTATAAGCATACCAATGCACTGAGAAGTGTGGGATTAGTTCAAGGAGCACACAATTGCATTGGAAAGCATGCTCCCACCTTAAAAAGTGAGTCATTACCTTGAGAAACATGTGATAGCCCCATGAAGTGTCATGGCCTCTAAAAAGTTAGCTATTGCCTCGAGAGTACGTAATTATTTTGAGAAATGCATTATTATTTTAAACAAAAAAATTAATGTAAATTAAAAAAACGTGTGAATACATTATATGAATGCACCAAATGTGTGTAAGCGCATTGTTTAAGTGCATGAAAAAGTGTGCAAGTCAATTGAATGCGTGTAAGCAAGCTACGTAAATACATTGAAATGCATGTAGTGTATCGTATGAGCATACTAAAAAGCTTTCCAGTATGCTGAAAGGATGCAAATGCATTGTATGAGCACCAAAAATGCATTTGAATGCATTGTGCAAATACAGCAAAAAACATTCATGTCATTTAAGAAATTCTTATTCCCCACATGTGTTTTGACAAACATTTTGATCATGCAAACAAAAAAATCTGAGAATGTCATGCGGGGTTAAAAGCGAGTTAAATTATAATTGTCCTTTCAAATTAAATTATTCCGGAATTTCAAATTAAATCATTTACATGTGCTTCGGCCGATACATAAAACCTATGGTCTATGAGTATTTTGTGGGTTAAATGCGAATTTTAATTTGAACTATAGCCCTTGTCCTTGAAAGAATTAGACTACTTAACAGGATTTGAACTAATGATGGAATATACAACTATAAAATTTGTCGAGATATTTGATTTTATGATTACATTAGGCCTATAAATCCCTCTTTGAGGGAAATTCATTACAATAATGCAAATTCACAATTTTAAAGTTTGTATAATAATTCACAAAGTTGATATCGAGTCTGATCCTATATTAGTAGGCAAATAGAGTTGATAGGGTTCAAATAATATAGTAAAATTATTTAAAACCTTGCTGATGACCACATTGCCCAAAAATCTGAATTGAAGGGGACTACTTGATTTTCAAAATGCCACCAAACTCAAAAGTTAACTACTTGGGGTTTAAATTTTAATAAAATTTAATATTTCAATATCTATAAAAAATTAAATATTTAAAGTAAAATTAATCATTTAAAACTTAAAGCAAAATATCCATCCACCTCTATAACCATTTGGCAAGAGGGATGAACTCAAGAATATTCTCATCTCACAAAGAGTGAATGTTCAGTCGAGAATATCATAAGATTCATTCTCAAATAATCTCTTGTCAGTATGGATGTGACATGTATTCTCTAATTGATGGCTTGGCCTCAAAATGACTCCACAATTAGATGGTTATGACTAGGTTCTCTGGCCGAATGATTTTATCCTAGATAGACACCATTGTATATGTTCAAGGCCAGAACCTATATGTTACCTAGTGGCTAATTCTCTTGAATAATGAATCATAAGGTACACCTAATAGGACACAAAGCCCTTTATTAGTTAGGTCAACTCAAATTTTTCCATTAGATAAACATCCATTTCAAGTTTATAAAATACCCTTAGATAAAGCAACCGATGACCGTCAATTATAATTCGTCTGTCAGGATGGTTGATTTCCTCCTTTGATTAAGTATATTATGGAAATGACAACCGAGAACGATGAAACTATGAGATCTTAATCTTGTTCATCACCTTTCCCACCACCATTCACTTTTAAGTGCACGGTGATAAATTTCAAATCCACAAGTATTAAAATAGCTGCTACTATATGCTAGCTACTTAGTGCCCATCCAATAACTTTTTAATCAAAGTGGTCTCTCATCACTTGGAGGGGATCTAATGTTTAGAGTACTTTCTCATCACCGAGAGAGGTAACTAATCATAAAAGCTTGTTCTTATGAGAAACTTGAACTTAGACCACAAAATCGTCAAATAATGAGGGCGTAATCTTTGGGTGGTATCTTATCTCTAATAAATGTACCTTCTAAAAGTTTGACCCGAAACGTAAGCTGGTAAAACTCTCCCGAATATGTGAAGAGGCTGAGGCATGAAACTTTTATAGCCTACAGATTTCTTGAACCATTCCATCTTGTTAGAGAGATTGGGTCTTGAATTTTTCAAATACCATACTGATAACCTTGGTGTTATCATCTATGAAAGAAATAGAATGATGATAATCCCATTGAGTGGATAACTTAATCCCGAAATGTTTGAATATGTCAAGTCAAAATATGCACTCATACGAAAAGAATAAGACTCGAGAGGGGGAACACAATGATTATTCATAAACTTCACTGTTAAAATTTGAAATAGCATGATTGAAACCTTGAAGATGGTCTTCAAGGTTTGAATGAGGATGGCTCAAATGATAGTACCATTCATAAAAGGGAATAGAGGAGGATAAGGCAATAGTAGTAACATCCATGAGATAATAAAGAGTTACAACTTCAACACCACCGGTCATCTTCTTAATGCTTATATCCTAAAAGCAGAGTAAGGAAGATAAAAGGTTAACTAAACAGTTGTGAGATTTTATGAGGCAATATATAGATAAAATGTTTTCAAGAAACTTTTGAACAAACTAAATATTGGCTATTGTTAGTGAGGGATGAATAAATCCTTCTTCAGAGGCTAGAGAAGGAGAACCGTCAACAGTAATAATAGGTTTGACTGATATCATAATAAATTATGAAAATAGTTATATGTTATCTCAGATAGGAAGAAGCTGATACGCCCTAGGGTTTCACAATTTCGGTTTTGCCCTAATTTCCCCCAAAAGAGAGGAAGTTCTCCACCAAAACCAAAGAGAAATAATCACAAGATTGTTGGGATGAAAAACAAGAACATTTGCATTAGAAATCCAAGAGAAAACAAGATAAGTTTGTCCACTTCGAGAAGGACAAGATCTCCCACAAGAAAACCCTAGAAAAGAACAAGAAGGAAACTAGAAGAAGAAAACTAGAAAGAGAATACACTTTTCATAATGCCTCCAACTAAACCCTAATGGCCCCCTTCATACAATCCAAAAGTCCCTCACATCCCTAAATTACCCCCACTTAAGTGGGTGGGCCCCTTTTTTGTCCAGCCGGTCCGCCCGCCTCCTATAGACCCGCACGGGTCTAGGATGGACCGGCCTCTTTGCCCTAATTTCCCCCCAAAAAGAGGAATTTCTCCACCAAAACCAAAGAAGAACAATCACAAGAGGGTTGAGATGAAAAGCAAGAACCTTTGCATTAGAAATCCAAGAGAAAACAAGATAAGTTTGTCCACTTCGAGAAGGACAAGATCTCCCACAAGAAAACCCTAGAAAAGAACAAGAAGGAAACTAGAAGAAGAAAACTAGAAAGAGAATACACTTTTCATAATGCCTCCAACTAAACCCTAATGGCCCCCCTTCATACAATCCAAAAGTCCCTCACATCCCCAAATTACCCCCACTTAAGTGGGTGGGCCCCTTTTTGTCCAGCCGGTCCGCCCGCCTCCCCTAGACCCGCACGGGTCTAGGATGGACCGGGTGAACCGGTCCATCAGAAGCATCTAAAACTTTAGATGCGTTGACATGACCAATTGCAACCGAGCTTGAGGAATAAATTGAGAGGTTGAAATGGTTGATTAAGAGTTGTATAAGTTGGTCATAGTTACATTGGGAAATGAAATGTAAGTAGCATCAGTAGAATTAGTTGTAGTAAAGTTATGCTGAGTGGTTGGAAGATAGTCCAAAAATTTCCAAACAATGTTGAGATGGATGATTTAGCTTTTGAAAATGTTGACATGGTCAGAAGGAGTTGTGATCACAACTAGGATCAGGTCATCCATAATGACTACGGCAATCTCTTACTATTGCGACAAGAGCAATATGATTATGATCAAGAGTGTCTGGTAAAAGTACCTAGCAGAGAGCAGCGGAGATGTTTGGAATAGTAAAGTTTTCCTTTAATTGAGCTAGAATAGATCAGAGGGATGGATGAAACCCATAAAGGAACATAGCAAAACTCTCCATTGCATTTTTAGTAGTTGGATGGGTGATGTATTAGTGAGATATTGAACAATTTTATCCCTTTTTTTCTTTCAAAGTGGTGTTGTAATCTTGATTAGATGTCTCCTTGTTGCAACGAGAATAGTTTAAAGCAAAAAGTGCTTACCTAGTAGATGTTATTCTGAAAGTTGGAGTGAAAAGAGTCCTACCCCTTTGGCAATCTCTTGAAATATTACAATAGATTCAATAGTGGATTCCAGATTATTGAGCATCCATATGAGAATAACATACTCACAAGCCTTCCATTAGATACATTCAATAATGCTCATTTGTACGTGAGGCAAAGAGTCGAGATGATTGAGTTTTTGATGAGACTTATTGAGGAAAGAATAATACTTAAATCTCATAATATAGTTACTACTGTTGTGTTTGATAGACATATCAATTGAAGATTCTAGTTTCATATTGAGGAAAGATAAGGAGACAAGAAGAGAACATTAAAAAAAGGAAGAGTTTAAGGGGTATTTGGTTGCAAATAAAAGTAATGCAAGTTTTTTTTTTGTGTGTTTGATTTGAGTTAGATCAAATATAAAGCATCTATGTAAGGGATTTAAAGTAGTTTAAAATTCTTCTTTTATGAATTTGAAATTCAGTTAAATAAGATAAATTTCAAATGCAGGCAAAACTCATAACCAGTATCCTCAACTCCCCCTCCCCCAAGGAATTTCGTTTGCCTCTATATCTTGTTGTTGTCCCCCTCCCCAATGAATTTGGTTTACCTCTATAGTTGTTGTTCCCCTTGCTCTATAGTTGTTGTTCCACTTGCTAGTCATCCACGGCTTGCCTCTACTTTCATTATCCATCATATTTTAGTACATTTGAAGTTTATCATTATGAAAAAAATTTCATTGCATTTGATTAACATTTAAGATATAACTCATACATTTCTAAAATGAATGCATTTCATTATTTTGAATTTTTAATATGCATGTATTTTAAAAACATCCTACTAAGCAACTCCTACGAAGTCGGAGACCCATAAGATAAAAAAAGGATTGTGTTTGGTGATTAAAGAGTGAACATGTCGTTGGTATTGGTTTGGAGAGTGATATTGAGAGATCAAGGTGCATGCGCAATGATCCAAAACAATAGTTTGCGTGGTTCGTAGGGATAGGAACATTATATATAATGGTTTGCAGCATAAGGAGTGTGTGGATGGTGGCGTGTTGCTTGAAAGTGACATGGATGATAGTGTAAAAGCTCAAGTGCATGCATGAACATGGATTCAAGCGCAAGTAAAAACAAAAGGTGTGAGTTGCTGTGCAAGTGGAAAGGTTATGGGGGTTTCGATTAAGTAAGTTAGGGAAGGAGGGGAAGGCTAGCATTAGCTTAACCTTGCTCTAGTACCATGATAGAGGGAAACAACTTTTGTTGTATATTTTTCAGTAGAAGTCCTCTCTCAAATAGAAGAATGATAGTAATATTATCAGGAGTAATAAAATAATAGTACACCACTCAATAAATTTAGATCTTTTTTCATAACTTGATATTCTCTTATGCTAACTATGGCTAGAAATTATTTTCTACATCCAATACATTAGTTAAAAAATATTCATGAATTGGTAGTTTGATACGCATGTGCCGGCCCAGGAGGGGCCGGCTGGACCGGTCCAGCCCGGATCGGTCCAGCCCGGATCGGTCCAAGTCTACACGAGGCGGAACCGAACAAGGCGGGCGGAACCGAGCGGAACGAGCCAATCCGACGGAGGCCAAGGAAGAGTTTTGGGAGGGAAATTTTGAATGCAAGGGGCTGTTTAGACATTTTGTAAAACTCCTTTATGGTTAATTAGGAGGTTAGGAGGAAAAGGGGGGATTATCTTGAATTTGAATTGTTTTGAGATCTAGGGTTGGTGTTCTTGGGCTCTTGGCTACGCCGGAGATCTTGTGAGAGTTTTTCCTTCCTCTCGAATTGAAGGAAAGTTGTATCTTACAAGTGCTTTTCATCGTCTAGTGGAATAAAAGTGTTTGCTTTGTTTTTCTACGAATTTCCCTACGTTTTCTCTCAGTTTTCTTGGTGGTTTTGCTGTTTTTCCGCTGTGGACAGCAGTAATCATCTGGATCTATTTCAGTTTTGGCTAGGAACACTTGGGAATCCAAGTGTTTCCTATCATAGTTTTTCTTCAAGAATATTAAATTTGTTCATACATAATCCTTGTGTTTGTGTGTGCTTGATCAGCTTTGTATTGTGGTTTGAATGATTTGTCTTAAAAATATTAGGCATAGGTGTATTATTTTTAATAGTGGGATTATAATAATATTTCCCAACCATCTTATATCTTTAGAGAATTTAACTTAATTCATCTTTCATTTCTTACTTAAAATTTTTAATAAAATAGATATTGATAACAAAGTAATATAAAAAAATAATTTTGGGCTCTAAGTCCTTTAAATTTAATAACATGTAGAAGTTTGTTACTACAAAAATCATTCACTAAATTGAAAATCATGCACTTATAGAAAATCAAATTGTATCAAACTTGAACAAATTCAATCTTGCATGCAAACACCAATTATAAGATTATGAAAAAAAATGAGGCAAAAGGAAAGAAACCACAAACTCAAAAGAATCAAAACTCATGCTTTTACAATGATATAATCTCTCTCGTAAATTATGTTTTTGAATTAATCATGGAGTATATTAGGATAAATTCAATCACACATGCAAACCAATTATAAGATTTTGAAAAAGAAGAGGCAAAAAAGAAAGTAACAAAACTCATGCTTTTACAATGATATAATCACGTTCGTAAATTGTCTTTTTGAATTAATCATTGCGTATTTTAGGATTAGACTACAAGGAACAACTCATCTAAGTAAAGTTTTTTTTCAGAAATAAATTAATTGTTATTTCACCTGCCACAAATCCCCTTTTTATATTCATAAAGTCTCCCTTTAATTTCCTACAGCAGAAACCTCAATGCCCAACTTGTTCCACACAAAAGTTTCTAGCTTCCATTGATTTCACAGATTCACAAATCTGAAAAGAAAGTCTGCTGAAAGCCACCAAAATCTTGTATGCAAAGGAAATTGCTCGTTAGTTTGTCATTAAAGTGCCATATCCAGAGGAAACCACCACTAGTTTGTTGCTGATTTATATTCTACAAACAAGAGTAGAAAACAATTGCTGGAACATGGTAAGTTGCGGGTTGCAATAACTATCTACTCTAATAGAGGAGCTCCAGCTGGACAAAGCAACTACTCAAAGCTTTACTGCAGAACCTTCCAAAATAAAACTCCGAAGAAGCCCAACTTCACCAGTGGTGCTTATGATTATAATATTTGAAATTGATCCGAGGGAAAAAGAGGTTATAATAGCATGCTCACTTTGCTTAGTCCTAGGACATTGGTGAGAGGAAGATCAAGTTGAGGAGAATCGAGTAAGCGTAAGATGGATATAGAGATGGAGATGATGAGGATAAAGTTTATTTTGTTATTACTGGTGAGGATGATGATTAGATAACTAGTTTGATTATGCTCTTATGGATTTGACACTTTGTACTTTTATACTCTTTATGTGTTGCTTCTTTATACTATTTTAAAACTATTTAGTTAATTATGTTTGCCTTTTACTTATTTGTTCATTTAATTTTAATATTTTGTATGCCATTTGGGTGATATTTTCTTTCTATTTTTAGCTATACTATGACACTAGCTATACTGCTGAACTGTTAGTATATTCTTTATTTTTATTTTCAGGATAATGACTAGATCACTAGTTTGTTTTATGCCTTCATTGATTTGACACTTGTATTTCTATAATTCAGACTAAACACATATGTGTTATTAGTTTTCAAACTTGTTAATTAATTATGCCAGCATTTTTTTTTATTTTTCTGGATTAGTTTGAATATTTTAATATAGAAGCTGTGTGATATATATATTTTTGTCATATTATGACACTAATGATAATATTGATTTATTAATATATTTTTCATATTCATGTACATTCGACACTTTTTATTCTTCTATGCCCAAATCTTCTGTCTTGAAATTTTAATCAGTAAACCTTGCAAATTTGTGGATTTCTAATGTAAAGCTGGGAGATGTTTACTTTTTAGCTTGAAACGCAGATGTGGCAAGATTTAATGTTTTGCTTTTTGGATCGCATTTTGGGTTTGCTGCTCCAAGTTTTAAATTGCATTTTTATGTTTCTGAATAGTCGATTTTGCTGTAATGAGTAAACCTTACAAATGCAAGTGTTTTATGGATAATGACTAGATCAGGATAATGACTAGATCACTAGTTTCTCTTATGCCTTCCTTGATTTGGCACTTGTATTTCTATTATTCAGATTAAATACATCTTATGTGTTATTAGTTTCCGAACTTGTTAGTTAATTATGCCAACAACAACAACAACAACAACAAGCCTTTATCCCACTACGTGGGGTCGGCTACATGAATCCTTTTTCTCCATTGTGTCCTATTAAAAGTCAAATTCTTGTTTAAATCTAATAGAGAAAGGTCATTCCTAATATTTTATAACCAAGTCTTTTTAGGTCTACCCCTACCTTTCTTAACATAAGTCAAATTTAATACCTCTACTCTCCTAACCGGGTCATCGAAAGGCCGCCGTTTTATGTGACCAAACCATCTAAGGCGACTCTCTCTAATCTTATCGAAAGGCCACCATTAATTATGCCAGCATTTTTTTTTTATTTTTCTGGATTAGTTTGAATATTTTGATATATGAGTTGTCTGATATATATATTTTTGTCATATGATGACACTAATGATAATATTGATTTATTAATATATTTTTCATATTCATGTAAGTTCGACCCTTTTTATTCTTCTATACCATAATCTTATAATATCTTGAAATCTTAATCAGTAAACCTTGCAAATTTGTGGATTTCTAATGTTATGCTGGGATATATTTACTTTTTATCTTGAAACGCAGATGTGGCAAGATTTAATGTTTTGCTTTTTGGATCGCATTTTGGGTTTGCAGCTCCAAGTTTTAAATAGTATTTTTATGTTTCTGAATAGTCGATTTTACTTTAGTGAGTAAACCTTACAAATGCAAGTGTTTATTCTAGATTAAGCAAGCTTTTACTACTTACGTTTGTAGAGATATTTGAAGGATATCTCTCTTCCTTACTGTATTTCTTTCTAATTCTTTTGAATTGCTGCTCTTCTCCCGAATAGTTTTTTTTTACATGCCAACACGTGTGGTTGTGGTAGGAGTAATAGTTGTAGTTCTCTGATATATCCTTGTGTTATCCTGGTCCTTCTCATTTTATTATATACTTTTTAAGGATCGTCTTTTAGATAATATAGGAAAAAGTTTTTGCTACTTAATTCTGTTGCACGGATGTACGCAAAAATCCTGACTTGATATTTACAAAGAGATGCTTTTGTTATGCAATTAGCTGCATCTAACACCTAATTTAGATTTTTTTTTTTCACGGTTTTTTTTACTATTATCATAAAAATGCTTGGCTTTCCAGAAGCCCTTTTGTGTTTTTGAAATTGTTTTTTATGTGTTGTTGTGGAACTAGCTGCATCTAATACCTTATTTTGTTTTTCCCGAAGCCCTTCTGATTATTTTTTTCACGGTTTTTGTTACTGTTTCTTCGTTGTGTGGAACTAGCTGCATCTAATACCTTATTTTGATTTTGTTTTTTTCACGGTTTTTGCTACTATTTTCATAAAATACTTGGATTTCCATAAGCTTTTTTGGGTTTTGAAAATTGTTTTGTATGTGTTATACTTCATTTATTTGGCACATACTCTGATACTCTTGTACTTTGCCTCTTTGACCCATTGTGAATATTTTGTTATTCTTATTGGCTTTCTTTTTTTATTTGAGAGAAAAACTTTACCAAAAACTAATAATTGTCTATGTTTGCTTATATTTTTCATCTTTGCAGTTTGGGATGCATAAGAAACGTAAATCTTTCTTGATCTATGGTTTATTTTCTTAATTGCCTAATCTGATTCAATGCGGGGTGACATTCTACAGAGGACTGAAATATATGAATATTCAAAGGTCATTGGAAACTCCCAGTTTGTCTTGCTACCTTTTCAACCATACAAGCTTGTATATGCTTACATGCTAGTTGAAGTTGGAAAAGTATCTGATTCCCTAAGGTGAGTGTTATGATTGTTATTTCTTCCTTATTTATTATTACTTACACAATTATATGCTTGCATAAGGTATTGTCAAGCATCCATGAAGATTCTCAAAAATTCTAGCCGTACTCCAGAGGTAGAGTTGTGGAAGGCATTGTTCGCATCTTTGGAGGAGAGATTGCGAGCCCACCAGCAGGTCTTCTTAGCAAGATACTTCTCCTCCCTCTTTTATTTCTCTCCCTCTCACAGACGTAAAAGTGTGGACATATGCAAAATATGTTTTCAGCTCTTTCTAATTTTGTCTTCAGGGAGGATATGGTGCAAACTTGGCCCCAACCAAACTTGTGGGTAAATTGTTCAACTCCATTGACCGTTCCATTCATCGCATGATTGGTTTACCACCGATACAAAACAGTGCGGACGGTAGAGAGATTAATTCTCTAGTCCAAAAAGTATCGAGTAGTCAGTCCGCAATGGACATTACAACTTTAATGCCTTCACCATCAGTAGAGGCTATAAGTTATTGGACAGGTGACGAAAGCAAGAAAGTCGCGCAAAATAGAAGTATTTCTGAGCCAAATTTTGGTAGAAGCACAAAACAGGTAACCGTCTTGGACATTTAGTTAAGAAAACTTTCTTTGCAAGTATGTTTTTGTTGGAATAGTTCTTAACGGATCAAATAGCTAGTAAATATCTGGAATTTATTCATTTCATCTAGTTTCTTTATCATAAATAAATGCACTCTAATCTTTATGAAATACCACTTTATTCTCAGTATTTTTTTTTCTTACTGTGCAGAATTCATCAAAGGACAGCAGCTCATATGGACAAGGCAGTGCATCAATGTCCAAGGGATCGTCACGCTTTGGACGTTTTGGCTCTCAGCTTCTTCAGAAGACCATTGGCTGGGTGTCATGGTCTAGACATGATCGTCAGGTGTTCTCCCGCAATTGTTTTTATTTCTATATGAGAAGTTTGATGCTTATTTTTCAAACATGTTATTGAAGGCTAAACTGGGTGAGAGCAACAAGTTCTATTATGATGAAAAACTCAAAAGATGGGTGGAGGAAGGTGTTGAGCTTCCAACTGCAGAAGCTTCCTTGCCACCACCTCCAACTGCTGCTTCTTTCCAAAATGGTAAATCACATTATGATGTAAAAAATGCCTTGATGAGTGATATCCATACGACAGATCATAAGCAAGATAAAATAGTAGATGGTCCATCAGAACAAGGGTTTGGTTTGCCATCTTTGCCACCTAGCCAAAATCAGTTCTCGGCACGTAACAGAGATGGGGTCCGATCAAGGTAAATTTTTTTCCTTTTAAAACTTTTTATTAATCCTCCGCTTCAGATAGTAGAGTTGATAGTAGAGAATTCTTGTTGTTTTACAGATATGTTGATACTTTCAACAAAGATGGAGGATCGTAAATTTTTTTCCTTTTAAAACTTTTTATTAATCCTCCGCTCCAGATAGTAGAGTTGATAGTAGAGAATTCTTGTTGTTTTACAGATATGTTGATACTTTAAACAAAGATGGAGGATCTTTTACAAGTACTTTCCAGTCACCTTCTGCTCCATCTGTAAAGCCTTTTTCTGGTGCCAACTTCTTCAGTCCTTCAGCACCTACAAAACATGGAGACAAGAAAAATGATGCTTCTACGAGATCAAGCATCCATGAAACCACCATTATCGAAGAAGCTTCCACTTCTGCCGACCAAGAATCATTGTGTTCCCAATCATCAAATCCATCATCTTTGTCCATGCCAAGGTTTCCAAGTATGGATAACATTACCTCATCACAAAGTTTGCCAAGTTGCAATGGCTCTCTCTCCCGGGCACGAGCATCATCATGGAGTGGAGCCTACCCAGACAATGCCAATAAAGCAGTTGGAATGGAGATGCATTCCTTTGTTGTTACAGGTGTGGCCTCCTCATTTAAACCCCAAAATGATACTACGCACAATCAATCAAGTAGCAGTTCATCTGTAAATCTTGTTGCAGGTGATTCTGTGTTGGATGACCTCCATGAGGTTGAGCTCTGAAGGGTTTGTAATCAAATCAAAGCAGTGATGGCAATGCAAGGCAACATATGCTTTGAACAGTGTTTGATGCTTTTGTGTGAGGGTTAAGAAGTTCATGTTCAGTTCCTCACAATGAGCTCCCAGATTTGAAGTAGGTGCGTGCCCATGTAACGTGAAAACATCTGAGCGCCTTTTGTACAAAGAATTTGTTGATTTTATTCTAAACTGGATAATCCCATATTGCAAAGAAATAGTGGGATTTAGCCGTTGGGAAGAAGAAATTGGTATTAAGCTGGAGTATTGAATTGATAGCCATATATATTTCTTAGTGGCCATTTGCGTGACTATTTTAACTGAGGTTTCAAGCAGTTAACTCGTCTTGACAGATTTAGTAGTGGGAAGAAGTAGAAAGTGTAAAGTAAATTTCTCGGTCATTTGTTTTATTATTCTTTTTGGTAGGACTGCGTTGTCCTTCTGATGTAAATAGTACACAATGTCCAGCAGTTTATCTATGCAGTTTATCTTATAGTGGTGGGTGGATTTTCTTCGGAGTTATCCGTGATAAATGTTTGCATCTTCTCTCTCTCTCTCTCTCTCTCTCTCTCTCTCTCTCTCTCTCTCTTCTTTTTTATCATCTTTTTCTTCATTGCAAGCTTGTGGCTACTACAAGTACGAATCCTCGCACCTCCTCCATGATGACCTCACCACACCAACTCCTTGCAATTCCTCACGTGTTCTACTGTTTCAATGTAGGAAAGGTAAAAGCTCAATTGTTTCGAGTATGGAGCTCCTTGCATGTTCTACTATTTCTGTTAAACGTTTTTGCTCACTTTATTATTCTTAGGAGATATTGTTTCAATTGATGTATAATAGATGGATGATACTTTGGATGCATGGAAGCCACTTAAAGAAGCTTAACCTTGCAATTGCGGAGGAGGTAATATATTTTTAATGCAAATTGATGTTGTATGTTCTTCTGCTGGGGGTGTAATGGCTTCTGGTTTATTGGGTTGCTCTGGGGTTCCCTTATTGGCCCTTTGGTGTCGCTGGCTCTGCCTTTGCTTTGGTTGGTTCTTTTCTTGCCTGTTTTGTTTCTTTTTTGTGTTGTGTCTTTGCTTGAGGGTGTCTAGTGGCTTATTCCTCTTAGGTTTTTTCTGGTCTGCCCCGTTTACATTTGGTTTGTGCAATTTTTGCGATCGTGATTGCTTACTCTTCATGCTTAGTGTTTTTTTTAGGTCTTTTTATAGCTTTGACTGTCGTGCTTTGCCTCGTTGGATGGATTTGCTTCTCATGGTGTTCTTATAGGTTCTTCTCTGTGTCATTTCTATGTTTTTTTTTCTTGTTTATTATTTTTGTCTTGCAGATGTTCCTTTCTCTATGGGTGCTTAATTGTTCAATCAAGCTTGGGTTGAATTTTTGGGTTTTACTGTTTGCCTATCTTTTTTCCTTTTTGTTTTTCTATCCTAATTAGATAGGATTCATTACTCATTATTATTATTATTATTTTGTAGCTCTTGGAGCATTTAGTGAGTTTTGAATCCCTCTAAGAATTTGTAATCCTTTTTTTTTTATATTAACGCGTAAGCTTTTTAAGGGTTTGAACCAACCAACAACAACAACAATATCAAGCTTTTGTCTCAGTACGTGGGGTTGGCTACGTGAATCATTTTTCTCCATTGTGTCCTGTTAAAAGTCAAATTCTTCTTTATATCTAATGAAGAAATATCATTTCTAATATTTTTTAACCAAGTCTTTTTAGGTCTACCTCTACCTTTCTTAAAATAAATCAAATCTAATACATCTACTTTTCTAATCGCTTGGAAGGCTGTTGTTATATGTAACCAAATCATTTAAGGTGACTCTCTCTAATATTTTCTTCCACATGTGCCACTCCAGCCTTTTCACGTAAATGCATTTCATATCCTATCTTTATGGGTAAAGCCACTCATCCACTTGAGCATCCTCATCTCTGCAACACTCAGTATTATGCTTCTCTTTTAATGACCAACATTCGGCATCATAAAGCATTGCAGGTCTCATCACCATCTTATAGAATTTTTATTTAAGTTTGAGGGGGATTTTTCTATCACACAACAAGCCCGATGCATTCCTTCACTGCAACCAACCAACTTGAATTTTGAGGGTTTTAACCCAGAAAAAAAAAGGTGATGAATTTATGAAGTAGCTATTGCATTAGGACTTGGGGTTCATGGATCATGTCATCTTTCACCTTTATTTTTGGAAAAATGCTAACTCGCCTCTTTTTAGATATTGTTCCTCACATCTCTAATAGTACTTACTAACTGTTACAATTTTTTTATTCTATGGCATTTTTTTCATTAATCTTTTTTTTTTGTTGCATATTGCTAGTATATGATATATGTTTACTGACTTTAAGTAGCTGTTTTGGGTGAAATAAAACTTGTTTTTAAGCATATGCAATCATGATAATTGCAATATTGATTACTCTTTCTGTTTCCAACTTAAAAATATAGTCTTTCTTTTAAATGTTATATTTTTGATAAGCACAGTTATTATTTACAACATCTAGGGTTAACAAACTCTTCAGCATTCAAGATATTAGAAAAAAGATTTTTAAAAACATTATGATTCCACCAATTCAAACCTTGTTTAAACCTTTTAAGCTTAAACCAAAACCTCCTCATACTAATGATAGAGTTATTCAGATGTAATAGAGCCTGCCAATTATCCTTAACCAAATCCATAAATGAATCATGGAGCAACCACATGTTTTGAAATCTAAATTGAGAGAAAAAATTAATATGCCTAGTCTTAATAGAAATGAGCAACGGAGAATGATCAGAAAGAGTTCTACTCAAATGTTTAACAGAAGTAGAATTAAAAATATTAAGCCAGCAATCATTAAATAAAACCCAATCCAACCTTTGGCATAAGTGTCCACGATTCCAAGTAAACTTGTTACAAAAAAAATAATATCCACTAATTTGCAATCCATAATCATATTATTAAAATCTTGCATATAATGGTAGATGGGGGACGAGCCGTATAAACGTTAAGCAGGAGAAGAAATAGTATAAAAGTTTCCTCCAACAAGCTAAGGCCTATTGCAATTACTATGAAACTGAATAAGTTGTTCCCATAAAACTCTCCTCAAAAAATGGGAAGAGGCCGCATAAACAAAGGTAACATAACATTAAGAATTTAAAACCTCAATATTACAGTGTAAAGCTTGAGTGAAATCACCAATAACATCAATATGAATAGTGTCCTTCTAAAGAACCCAAATCTTGTTAGCAATATTTGAAATATCATGTTTAAAACCCAAAGATCTAGCCATACTAGTCAATTTAGCAGAAGAAATAAAAGACTAACAAAACTAGAATAGAGACTTTATAAATATGACATAAATTCTTAACACGCAACTTAGAAGAGGGACGCCCAATGCCCCGAACATTCCAAATTATAGAGTTAAACATAAAAAAATAAGATTAATGACTAGTATTGCAATCGAGTAGTTCTAGGCGTTTATATAATAATGCTCTTTTTTTCCTCCCTCTTACTTTGGAACTTGATATAACTAGTGTTGTTATCATCTTTAGCAAAACATTTAGCCAGAATATCCATGTCATCGGTATCAGTTAAAGTATCGCTATGATAGTGAGTATTTAATGAAAAATTACTCTCATTATTCATTCCTGCCTGCCCTTCAACCCGAGGCAGATAACCCTCCTCAGCCAAAGTAACTTCTCCTTTATCAGTATTATTACTCTACTCATTATCAACAATATTCTCCATCAAATTGTTACGGCCAACCACCTGATCATTCACAATAGTATGAGATTGCAAAACATTAGTACAAGTAGCATCTAGTAAGACCACCTCCATATCAGTCAAATTTGTAGCACAACGATTAGAAGAAGAAGAAGAAGAAGAAGGGACTTTATTTATATTAGGAATGATAGGCAACGTTTGTTCCTTTGAATTTTGAGAGGCACCAGGTAAATTAGCACCCAGGTTGAGAATAACATTTTGATCAATGAGAGGATCAACACCATTGAGTGAGGACGATTTAGTAGTAGAAACATAATCCTGTGCCTTAGCACCAATATCCCCAGTAGTATCCAAATTAGAAGTGACTTTAGCACGATTTGTTAAGAGATCTTCCTTAACGAAGGATGGTTTGAAAGGCTCTTTCTCCTCCTAAGATGTGGGTGAAGCTTGTAACACTCGTTAAAGTCATGCCCATGCATCTTACAATGAGAGCAAAAAATAGGTAAATTCTAAAATTCTGCTTTTTGAAAATAGTCATTTAACTCAGAATCAATCCAAATCTCATTAGGGCGTTTTTTTAGATATCTAGCTCAACTAAAACACGGGCCACAGACAAACGTGAAACAGAAGCTGTTGCTTTATCCGTTTGCAACGACCTGCCAAGAATAGAAGCTAAACCAAAAAGAATTTGCGTGTTGAAAAAACGAAGCCTAAGGTTAGGGAAGGAAATCCACACCGGAGCAATAGGAGATTCCTCAGAGACATCAAAATTTGGTATCCATTTGAGTAATCTTATTTGGCATGCCTGAATATAGTAGGATCTCCGGGAAAAAATACAACTATAATCCAAATCATTGGTCAATTAAATCGCAAAATATCTCGAATCAAGTAAATCGATATGGAACGATCCCAATAGCTTCAGGTTAATGAAGAACTTACGGATTACATCAAGATTTGGACGCCTGAGCAGAAATTTTTTGACTAGAGTAAGCGCAAAAGAAACAGCTAGTGGCGACACAATAGAGTCATCAAACATCAAGGAATGACAACCCTTGAATGACGTATGAATAAACTGAAGCTTAGGTGAAGAAGAGGAAGATCCAGCAAGCACTTCCTTAAATGAATGAGACTTACCATTAGAAACCACAACGTTCGGAGGGTAAGGAGTTGTCATCTCCCTAAACAGCAAAAACTAAGAAAACGATCAAAATAAAAAAGCAAAACCAGCACAATATAAGGAAGAAGGAAATAAGCGAAGAAAAGATGTTGACAATTAGGTTGCTTCGTTATTGCCTCCATAATTTGATGCCTTCTTATAATAGCTACTATAATTCTTTTCACAAATTTTAGTCATTAATAAAATTATTGTATTGATTGTCTTTGGATTTTTTATTATTATATAACTCTAATGAATTATTTTTTTATTTTCTTTCACTGAAAAATTTTATTTAAAGAAACTTTTATTATTTTTAAATATAAAATTTAATTCAAAGTCTCAAAATAAACTTAAACAATTAAAAATATAAAACATCATTATCTTAACATGTAGTGATAAACTTATTAATTTTACCTATTTATTAATTAAAATGTAATAAAAATATATAATTTTTACATTTTATGATATTTTATAATTTTTTAGTTTAGGCATTATATAGCCCAATTACCGTGTAGTTTCAAGTGTAGTTATTAATTTTAGTTTAAGAAAGGGCGAAATTTTTTAAAGGACCACATTTGACATAAGATTTAGGAGAAAAAACGTGATAGAAATTCAATTTAAAAATGGAATTTTGGAGTGTGTTATGAGAGGAAAATTCAAAGCCTCGTCACGTTTTCAGAGGAAAACGTAAATCTTCATCACGTTTTAGTGTAAAAGCGCAATCATCATCAATGTTTTCTTCTTCCACCCTCCCGATTAGGCCCCCATTAATTTTCATGCGAACGTCGACTTTTTCACATGAATGTTGGCTTTGGAAATTATGTTGTAAGCTTTGATATCAGATGCCTAAGCTCTTTTATTTCATGTTTTGGGCTATCAATAGAGGTAGTCCTTACAAAAAATTTCAAAGTTTGCTCCAGCGAAGAGAATATAGGCAAGAGGATTAATTTAGCAATATATAAGGTTAGTTATTTATGAAACTTTTATGTTGTATATGTGTTCCTTGATTTGTTAAATTTCTATATTTATTGAAAATTTAAGGTGACATGCATGTAGTAATGAGTTTTTAATGAATTTTATTTACTTATTTTAATTTTTTAATTTAGAATAAATTAAAATAAAATATTATAGGCATTATAATAATGATAAGTTATTAAATTAATAATTAATTAAAATGAGCTATAAAATTATTAGTTATTTAAATTACAAAAATATAGTTTTTTCAAAACCACCAAGGATATGTTGAGTTGTGGAATAATAGATGGGCACTTGTGACACCTATTAGACTGTCATTGGGAGATGGTAGAGAGGAGTTAACATCTTATTTATAATGGTACAAATCATTGGTCTATCTCTACTTACTGACAGTGCCTACAACTCCACCAGGAAAAATGTATCCAAGGTCGCCAAGGAAGAAGATTGTGGTACGTGATTATGTATGCATTTAAATGTTGCTAAATTGTGTTGTATATGATATTTATTATTTAGTTTGCATTTATTTACAGGTTGATTCCTTCATGCGTAGCAAAGATATTGTGGAGTCATATACTATGGACCAATAAAGAGTGAAGGGTCAATGCATTAAGGATATGTTAATATTCTTGAACTGGCAAGATAAGTAAAGCAATCCGTGTATATAAACACCACTAGCAAACAATCATGACAATGGGGAAGATGTGAACATATGGAGCATACCGCTAGGAGATCAACATCTTATGCTCTAGGATTGTAGACACATCTTATAAAACCTCCGAGACATTGCATATATGTAGAATAACTGATTTTTCCAGGCCTTATAGAACGACGTGAGCAAGCCCATCTACAATATGGGGAGAAGGGAGTTCATCTCAAGGAAAGGAAGGAACATGGCAGTGGTTTATTCCATAATCATAATGAGGTACCTTGGTTGCCGCTATGACATCTTCATATTTCCCACAATTTCATTCCGACTTGAATAACCCTATGTGGACGACCCTTTTTGGCTTACATATAACTCCTACCCAACATGACTAGATTATCGAGCAAATGTAACCAAACATGAGCATTGTGCAGAAGGAAGGGGAGCATGAGTATGAAGAAGAATCATAGCTCCAAAGGAGGAATATGTGCAAACCCTTAAGATTCACCCCTAGAATAGATGCTATTCGACATAAGAATAGGAGGGTGTAGTTGTTTTGCAGGAAGAAGGAATGGTGTAGTATATTTAAACTTTGTTGTGTACACATTTAATATTCTGTAATATCTTTATTTTAATGAGAGTAGTCTTTTGATTTATATTTATTTCAATTAATTAGTACACTACTTCATTGGAATTCATAAATAAATAGAATGAATGTTGCAAACCATATTCAAGAACTGTAATTTTGAAGATAAAAAATATTATTGTGTCTGTTACTTCTTTCTCTTATTTCTGTGATATTCTGTTTTGTGTTTGTGCATACTAACATTTAAGGAAATAAGTCCATCGTTCACTTGAAATTTTGATCAGCTCAAGACTGGGTAGAGTAGAGTTATAGTCAAATTTCATTTTATTTTGTATTTTTTTTTCTTTTCTTGAGTCATATCATGTAATTGGGTAGATAACTTTGTTGAGTAACTTAGCACACACACAGGGGGAGAGATGAAAATATTTTTGAGAGAGTTATTTTTATTAGATAATTTATACTGTATGAAATTAGTTTCATATTATATAAAGTATTTCGTAGTGTAAAATTTTAATTCGTACTTGTTGCGTCCTAGAGTATTCGCAGTGGTAGAGAAATATAAAGTTTAGTGTCATAGCATTGTACAAAGATCCAAACACACAAGCAGATAAGAGAGAGGGTGTAGTGCTCATAAGAGACACTAGAGTTTGTATATGGAAACTCCTAAAAAGAGGGAAAACTATGGGGCCTGGCCCAATTTGAATGAATCCATTAGTATTTGCAATCGATTACAAATGAGGCCCTTCTTATGGAAAAGGCCTTGGCTTAATGTCATAAATATACATCATATATAGTGCATTACATCGTGGGAGTTACAATAATTAACATAGATATGTTTGTTTGGTCGGTAGGACCATAATTGATAGGGTAGAGGTCGAAAAGACCATAGTAGGTAGGAGACCAGGGTTAGAAAGGCCATTATCCATCGATGTAGGTTGGAAGGATCGTAATATGCAGGATTTTGAGGTCAAAAAGACCATTATCTGGTGATGTAGGTCAGAAGTACCGTAGTAGGTGATGGTGGTCAGAAAGACCATAGTTGGCAGGAGATAGGGGTCCCAGAGATCGTAGTTGGCCGGAGATTGGGGTCAAAAAGAGCATTATTATAGGGCAATATTCTAGTAGAACTCTGGGCATTAGATGGTGGCTCAAAAGAAGTCCGAGCCTCAGGTGATGGTCCGACAGAAGTACAGGCCTCAGGTGATGATCCGGTAGAAGTCTGGGCTATAAATGGTGGTCTGGGAGAAGTTTAGGCTTCAAGTGGTGGTCTAATACAAATTCAGACCTCTGGTGGTCTAACAAAAGTATGGGACTTAGGTGGTGGTCCGACAGAATTTCAAGCCTCAGGAGGCGGTATGGCAGAAGTTCGGGCCTCAGGTGGTGGTCCGGTTGAGGTGAGGGCCTACAGTGGTGGTTCGGTGGAGCAACATCGTCAGGCGGTGACCGGCAGAACTCAGGCGGTGGTCGAGGAGGAGCGAGGAGGTAAGAGCGATCTTTGATCTCTCTCTTGCTCTCTTGCTTGGAGCCTCCCCATTAAGAGGGAGGAGGGGTCTATTTATAGATTCCTTGAGTGGCATGGCCCATAAATAGGTGGGAGATCAAGGGCATATGGGGAGTGTCTTGGATGGACAGCCGATGTTTAATCCCTTGATCCTGGACCATTTGATCGACATTTGAATGTCTTAGTGATTTCATAATTCAGTGATATTGAAATATTGGATTGTTCTAGTTAAGCCGCTCAATTCGACTATAAGCACGTCATGTTTAGAAACCGTTTGGTAATCCAAATTGTGGTTCAAACCCTCTAATAGTGTTTCAGACATTTGATTTGGATCCATTTGGACTCGAATTTAGTCAATTTTGGTGTTGTTGGATTTGTATTTTTTAGACACTCAGTTCAAATATAAGTTTGCTAAAATCAGAGCTTGGATTGTCCCAATTTTAATTTCGAAAGTTTTCACCTTGATTTTGTTTCAAGATTCATGCCCGATCAAGATAATTTTTTGAAGACATATCAGTAATGTACGAACTATTGTGCTCCATCAAAACTTTCTTAATTAAAACTTTGCTCTATCAAAACCTAGCATCAAAGGTTAAGAAAGATACTATTTTTGTACTAATCGTATAGTACTATTTGGATCGTACTGTATGCCCTAATTAAAATCTTTCTTAATTAATCCTGAGATATCAGACAATCAAATCATGAACATTTATTATGATTAATTATACCATATAAAATAGTTCGTAATCTATAATTACCCGTGTATGAAATTGGTCATCCCTTGGATCATACCAAATAAAATCCATGATTTTTATACTAATCATACCGTATAATGTCCATAGTGCTGGACGATCACCTGATCATCCCAAACAAACAGAAGGAATTTATGCATATCATACCATACGATGTTTGATCATCTTATACGATGTATTATAAAAGTTGAATAGTTTGTCTGAATTGAACTGATCGTATCATATGATACATGTATTGTATTGTACGAACATAAGTCAGATGGCTTAAAATTTAGGGTTTTTTCAATCCTGCTATTTAAGGGTTTCAAATATTCTTTTGAGAAAATCTTTTGAAAGTTTGTTAGGGATGTTAAGCCCTATAGAACTGGCCCAAACTAACCAAGAGGGGGGGGGGGTGAATTGGTATTTTAAAATTTCTTTTCACAAAGAATAAAAATTGGATAAACCAAAATCACACCACAAAAATAAATGCGGAATTAAAAGTGCGGAAGAAAAAAATAAGAACACAAAAATTTATAGTGGTTCGGTCAACTCTACGCAAAACTATTTATAAGAAAGAAAGCATATTTTTTGAAAAAAAATGGCCAATGATGTCAAACCAAAAGATGCGCAATGATGCCAAATTGAAAAAAAATATACAAAGTGTATTAAAAATCAAAAGATGCTCAAAGAGCCGTTCAAGTGATAAAGGGCATAAAATGAGCCCACAAAAAAATATGCTTATTTTTCTTATAATACTAAAAGCCTAAGAAAATCCTTGATATGTTCAAAACTAGTGCTTGAAAATCTTGGTTCCTGATTCAGTAATTCGTGCATTGATCTTCTATTAGATATGTTTTATGAAAGGAGTTTTGAAAAATTAATGTTTCTTTTTCCTGTTTTTTCCTTGATTTGGATATTGGATTAAAAGTTTTTTTAGCCTTTAAAAGAACTTGAGCTTGGATTAACAATTTATGAATTTCTTACTTTTTCTAGATTATGTGTTGTCAATCCACTTATGACTAAGTTTTTGAATAAAATCAAGAGGTAACTTTCTCATTTTAAGAATATTAATTCTGTTCACTAGATCAGGGATTATTTTTATCTTTTAATCATTTTGTTCTTATTGTTTGTGTCCATTCTCTTTTTAATAATGTCAAAGGGGGAGAACGTATTGTTGTTATTGTATTTATATCTTGTTTATCTTTCAAAAAAAATTATAAACAAAAATTATTTATCTCCCCTATTTTTTAAAAGTTTTATTCTAGTGAGGGCGAGATTAAGAGAAAATGTTTCCTATTTGCAAATTCAAATCATAATGTTTGTCATCATCAAAAAGGTGAAGATTATTGCAGATTTATTTTCATGGATGATGATTTTAATGATAGCAAACACTTTTATTTCTCTACTTCCTTATCTTCTGACATTTTAGGTCCACACGATCAGACTGCAATTTGGAACCAGCTCAAGATTGGATAGACTAGGTCTTAGTCAGTTTGTATATTTTTTCCTTTCTTGAGTCTATTGTATTTGGTGTGGCTCTTGATGCTTTGTAACTTGAAAGATTTCTGACTATTCTCTGGAGTTTACTGTTTTTGGTAACATCATCTGGGATGATTTTATATCGTTCTATATGATCGGTTCAAAAGTAGAAACCCTAATTAGGGCATCCTCATTAAAGCAGCCATCATTATACAAAAAACATCATCCTGGATGATTTTGTATCAGCCAGGATGATTGGCTCAAAACAGAAAGAATCTGCCGCCAGATCTATTTTGGAATTACTTATTTTTGAACATCATCTAGGGGATCGTCCAAGACTATAAAATATCGTCCAAGATGATCCAGGACAATTTTTTCCAAAATTAATCTGGCATTTAAGGAAAGCAATTATGACTTGTTTGGACGATCAAATCATCCTGGACGATCTCAATATCGTCTAGGATGATATGTTGGACGATTGGACATCGAACAGCTCTTTTTCAGGGCGATGTTCAGGACGATATTCCGCGATTTGTACTGATTGTCCAGGATGATATATTATCGTTATGGACGATATGAACAAATTTCTTCTGATCGTCTCAAATCATCCTGACTTATTGGGCTTATTTTGCACTGATCGTACAGAATAATATTAGTAACATCCTGAAAGATAAAGTCGGCAACTTGCATTAATGAGCTTGTTTTGAGATCTTCTATTTAAGCAATGACATGACACTTGGTAAGTGTCTTTGGCAGCCATTGTAGCTTCATTCTTTTGGGGGGAACTTGAAGAGAGAGCTTCAAAGGTAGTGAGGAATGGGTGAAGTCTGAGAGGGAAAAGATCCTGTGAGGGGGGACTCAAGGTAGTGTGGAGGGGGATTCCACACTGTTGCTCCGGTAGGCTTGCACTTTAATAAAGTCAGATTCAAAGCTTGTCTTAAGGGAAGTTCACCAAAGAAGAAGATCTCTTTTGTGTCAAAGGACCCGGAGACACCGCCGCACAGGGGAAGGTGGAAGTGATTTTGTAAGGGCTTCTATGCCTAGCTGTGGGGGCTAAAGGATAGACACTTAGTTTTGTGCTATACTTGGAGGGTGCCTCCAAGGAGTGGATGTAGGTCAAGGTTTGACCGAACCACTATAAATCTGGTGTGTTCTTTCCTTTATTACTTCTGCATTTAATTTTCGCATTTGGTTTTCTTTGTGGTGATATTAGTTTTGATTTGTTTTTTTATTGAAAGATATTTTTTACTAATTCACCTCTCTCTCTTTATTAGATTTGGGCTAGTTCATAGGGCCTAACATCCCTAACAAACTTTTAGTGAGAATATCATGCTGTACGATGACATCTTCATACTGAATGATTCATTAATTTTCATCTTTACAAATGGGATGCAATTTCCATTGAATTTTTTTTTCAAAATTATATGTATGAAATTACATTTCATCTGTATGATCATGTTGTCAGTTTGCATGTGAATGAACTTAACTTACATATATGATCATTATTATTCAGATCGTCCTAGATAAAAATGTGTTCTTCTTGTTGCAAACATGGATTCAATGATTATAATTTTGATGATAGCAAACATTTCTGACATTCCTATTTTCTTACTACTATTACTACTATTCATTTATTTTGGTTGCCCTACCTACTAATATTTCAGGTCCATAAGGTCATTTGCAAGTCAAGCCAACTCAAGATTGAGTGTATTAAGGCTGAGTCAGTCTATAAGTGTAATTCTAGTGTTTTTACCTTTTATGAAGTCAAATGTAATAATGTGGATCCTAATACTAAGTAACCTTGCACACACACACTCAGGGGGGGAATTCTATAGAATTAAGATTTTTTATTTTTGATCATATCATACCAGATGATCCAAAAATCATCATAGATAATCAGTTAAAATTGAAACCCTAATTAGGACATCTATATTAAGATAGCCTAATTAAGAAAAACATCTTGGATGATTTTAATTCATCATAGACAATATGCTCAAATCAGAAAGAATTAGCCAGCAAAATCTTCTAGGTATGATATTATTTTTAGAAATCATACAGGCCGATCCCATATTATCCTATATGATTCATTTGAATCATTTCTAAATTAATCAGGTGATTAAGAAAAGTAATTAAGATTGATTGATCCATCATATTCTTGGATGATTGCATGATCTTCATGGATGATTAGTTAAAAAAACCTTAGTCTTCTCCTAGATCATCTGGATAATCAAAATGATATGTTGGACGATCAATTAAAATTCTCCATCATCTAGGTGTATCACCTTGATGACCATAATGATGTACTGGATGAAAATCCCTAATTTTAAACTAATCATATAGGATGAATCAAGAATTGTCCTAGACGATACTTTATTTTTCTTTATTGTCCAACCTATATCTTCTGGATGACCAAAATAATGTGTTGGATGATATGTATCATTTTAAACTAATCATATAGGATGATTTCCACATCATCCTAGTCTATCAGAACAAATAAGACTTCTAATCGTCCAGCCCTCCCATATTATCCTAGTTGAAAAGGCTAAAAATACACTGATCGTACTGGATGATTTGTCAATCATCCTAGATGATCTTTGATGAAAAATTATAAATTAGGGAAAATTTTAAGCCCTTATTTATAAGATCTCTTATTTATTCAAGAGGAGATCTTTTGCTAGTGTCCTAACCTAAGAGAGCAAAGAGAAGGAGAGGGAGTGCTTGGGGGGCGAGAGAGAGGATTTGGTGAGGGAAAGTTTATGAGGGGTTCACAAAGGTTGCTCCAAGTAAGGGTCTGAGTCATCTTCTATAATCATCATCCTTGGTTCCTTTGTGGCTCTAGGGAGGTCTTCATCAGCATAAGGTTAAGGTTCTTCAATACCCAGAGGAGAAGATGCGAGGAATGGACGTAGGTCAAGTTGACCAAATCACTATGTTCTTTCTTATTATATTTCAGCATTTTAATTTACGCACTTTATTTTCTTGTGGATGATCGTATGGTTTAATGTTTTAAAAAACTTCAAAAAGGTCATGCTTTTTGTTTAAGTATTTTTAAAAAATACCAATTCAAGGGGATTTTTTTTTTAAATACCCATTTCCCCCCCCCCCCCCCCCCACCCTCTTGGTTAGTCTCGGGCTAGCTCATAAGGCTTAACAATCCTAATGAACTTTCTAGTAGTATCAAAGTGAGATTCATAAAATTAAGTTTTAGAAAACTTTTGAATTTTGATCCATGGCTAACTTTGGTATTAAAAACACCATAAAACGTTATTCAATTACTAGACCATATCTTTTTTGATAATATAGCTTTTGATTTCTAGAAAACTCGCATGCCCAGTTTCTTATAATCTATAGATTATTACATGTGGATTTTTGTTAAAGAAAGTTATTTTGCACCATCATGTGAAATTAATGGCATCAAATTTGAACTTCCATTTATTGAATGGACTCTTAATGATAGGAATTTAGCACAAATTAATGTAAAATGTTTAAACTATTTTTTTATGCACTGAAATATGAGATTACATGCGTGTTTCAACTTGTATAACTGAAAGGAAATTTGGGATAAATTATGTATCACTTATGAAGGCACAACTAAGTTTATGCAATCTAGATTGAATATATTACTTCACGACTACAAACTCTTTTGCATGAAACCTAGTGAGTCAATATTTTAAATATATATTAGGTTTACACAAATTGTCACCTCTCTTCATACCTTAGGAAGAGAATTCACTAACTATGAGAAATTGAACAAAATCTTGAGATGTTTACCCTCTTCCTATGATGCTAAAATAACTGCTATCACAAAATTCAAGGATTTGAATATGTATTCTATTGATAACTTACTTGGATCACTCATTGCTAATGAGCAAGAAGTGAACCAAATATAACTTGATGTGGGTGAGAAAAAGAAGGAGAAAATTATGGCATAGAAGGCTAATGATACAGATACTAAATCTTCATGGTTTGAAAGTGATTATGTTGCCTTAATAACTAGGAAATTCAATAGCTTTCTAAGGAAGAAACAAAAGTGCCATCAGAAATGGAACAAATGTAATAGTAGTAAGAATTTTAAAGGTTCTTCTGATATGGTTTGCTTTGAAAGAAGGAAGAAAGAATATGTAAAAGCTGGTTGTCCTTCACTTAAGGCTCACCTAGGAAAGGAGAAGGGTGAGGAGAAACCCAAGTTCAGGAAGGATAAAAAGCATATTCATAAGACTTTTTAGGTGAATTTTGCATCTGACTTCTCTGAGACTGAAGCTAAAGAGGAGATAATAAACTTGGTTTTGATGGCGAACAATCATCTTGGTCAATCTGACCAACAAAAGTATGTAAACTATCATTTGATCAATTGCATAAAGTTTTTGAGAAAATTTATCCATCAAATAGGAAACTTAAGAAATTATTTACTAGCCTGCAATTAGAATTTTAAACTTGCAAAAAGAGCATGAAGTTTTACTTAAATATCATTCTACACTTGATAGCAATCACATGTCATTACTTGATGAATTTGATGATTTAAATAAAAAGCATTCTAATTTAATCATTGAGTATGATTCATTGAAAGCATCCCACACTGAACTTAAAAAAAAAATTAAAACATTTATGGATGAATCAAAGAGTAGGGAGCACTATTTGAAAGTTGATAATACTATTTTAGAAATTGCTAACTCATTTATTAAAGTTGAATTAAAAGAACTTGAGGAAAATATAATTTCACTCACACCTGAATAATTTTTCAATCCTGATCCGAAGCCAAAAGTTTTAAAACTTAGGAAGATGCACTATAACCCAAATAGATTAGTAAACCCTTTTGTTGGTGTTAAGTGTTTTTTATGTGGCATGCTAGGACACATTTCCCACACTTGTACTATTTATCGTAGTACACATTGGGTGTGGAGACTTGAATTTCATGATTCATAGCATACACACATGCATTGCATTCTTCTTTCTATAAGACCACCATCGTAATGTTGCGGAAGGATATTCAATCACAAGACCACCATTATTTGAAAATATATCATTTGATTTTTAGAAAACTCGCATGTCTATTTTCTTACAATCGATTGATTTTCGTATGTGGCATATGATTTTAATTGGTTATTCATCACCATAACGTATTGTTAATGGAATTAAAACTGGTATTCCCTTTAATCAATGGAATAGGGATGAACGAATGGATGCTCAATTAAATGCAAAGTCTTTAAATTATTTTTTCTGTGCTTTAAATTATGATGATTTTATGTTAATATCCACGTGCACTACCGGTAAGGAAGTTTGGGATAAATTGCACACCATATACGAAGGCACTAGTGAAATCAAGCAATCCAAGTTGAATTTGTTAATGCATGATTTTGAAATGTTTTCTATGAAACCTTTTGAAACGATTTTAGACATGTATACAAGGTTTATTCAAATTACTACATCATTGCATGCCTTAGGAAAAGATTTTTCAAATTTTGAAAAAGTTAACAAAATTCTATGTTTCTTCTGATCGTCTCAAATTGTCCCGGGAAAACGAGCTTAATTTGTACTGATCGGCCAGGATAATATGCCTATCGTCCTGGATGATAATGTCGGCAACTTACATTAATGAGCTCATTTTGAGAGCTTCTATTTAAGCTTTGGCATGACACTTTGTAAGTGTCTTTGGAAGCCATTGTAGCTTCGTTCTTGTGGGGGAAACTAGAAGAGAAAGCTTGAAAGGGAGAGAGGAAAGGGTGGAGTTTGAGAGAGGGAGAAGATCCTGTGAGGGGGGACTAAAGGGAGTGTGGAGGGAGTTTGACACGGTTGCTCCGGCGAACTCGCACCTTAGTACCATCTGATTCAACGCTTGTCTCGAGGTAAGTTCACCAAAGAAGAAGTCTCTTTGGTGTCAAAGGACCCGGCGACTCCGCCACACCGGGGAAGGTGGAAGTGATTTTGTAAGGGCTTCTCTGCCTAGCCGTGGGGGCTAAAGGAGAGACACTAGTTTAGTGCAATACTTGGGGGGTGCCTCCAAGGAGTAGACGTAGGTCAAGGTTTGACCGAACCACTATAAATCCGGTGTGTTCTTTCTTTTTACTGTTTCGGCATTTTAATTTCCACACTTTGATTGTGGTGATTTGGTTTGTATTTTGGTTTTAAGGTTTTTCCAATTCACCTCTCTTTTTAATTAGCTTGGGACTAGTTCACATAGGGCCTAACATCCCTAACGAACTTTCAGTTTGTACTATTTATATTGTATCACCTGCTTGTTTTAGTGAAATTTGCACTGCTTGGTTAATATTGTTCTACTTTCATTTATGTTTCAATCTTATTAATCTTCTTGAGTTGAACTTCCTAATAAATGTTTGCTATCATCAAAAAAGGGGAGATTGTTGCAAACCTGAATTCAAGGATTATAATTTTGATCATAGTAAACATTTCTGACATTCTTATTTTCTTACTACTATTACTATTATACATCTATTTTAATTGCGGTATTTACTAATGTTTCAGGTCCACAAGGTAAATTACAAATCAAGCCATCTCAAGATTGGGTAGATTAGGGCTGAGTCAGTATGTGAGTGTAATTTCAGGGTTTTTACCTTTTTGGAGTCAAATTTAATATTATGAATCCTTATGATAAGTAACCTTACACACACGCACTTAGGGGGAGAAATTTTGTAGGCTTAAGAGTTTTATTTTTTTTAATCATATCACACATGACAATCCAAAAATCATCCTGAATAATCAGTTAAAAATAAAAATGCTAATTAGGGCATCTATGTTAAGATAGCCGAATTAAGCAAATTATCCTGGACGATATTTGCATCGTCTTGGATGATATGCTCAAATCAGAAAGAATCAGCTCCCAAACTATTTTAAGTATGATATTATTTTTAGAAATCGTACATGCCAATCCCATATCATCCTAGTTGATTCATTACAATCATGCCTAAATTAGTCAGGTGATTAAGAAAAGCAATTAAGATTTGATTGATCAATCATATCATTCTGGATGATCGTAGGATCATCCTGGATGATTAGTTTAAAAAAAACCTTAGTTCTCTTCTAGATCACCTGGACGACCAAAATGATATGCTGGATGATCAATTGAAATTCTCCATCATCTAGGTGTAGCATCTAGATGACCAGAATGATATGCTAGATGAAAATCCCTAATTTTGAACTAATTATAAAGGATAATTCAAGAATCATCCTAGATGATACATTATGTTTCTACATCATCCAATATGTATCTTCTAGATGACCAGAATGATGTTTTGGATGATATGTATAGTTTTGAACAAATTTTACATTATGAGGTCTACATCGTCCTAGACTATCAGAAAAAATAAGGCTTCTAATTGTCTAGCATTCCTAGATCATCCTGGCTAAAAAAGCTAAAAATACACTGATCATACAAGATGATCTATCGATCGTCCTTGATGATCTTTGACGGCAAGTTGTAAATTAGGGAAAATGTTAAGCCCTTCTTTATAAGATCCCTTATTTATTCAAGAGGAGATCTTTTACTGGTGTCCTAACCTAAGAAAGCAAAGAAAATAAGAGGGAGAGATTGGGAGAGAGATAGAGAGAGAGAATCTTGTGAGGGGGTGTTTGTGAGGGATTCACAAAGGTTGCTCCAAGAAAGGATCTGAGTCTTCTTCTCCAGTCATCATCCCTGGTTCCTTGGTGGCTATGGGGAGGTCTTCATTAGCACAAGTTCAAGGTTCTCTGCCTACTTTAGGAGGAAGCAAAAGGAGTCAAGGTTCTATGCCTGCTTTAGGAAGAAGCAAAAGGAGTCAAGGTTAACTTCCTGCTTTAGGAGGAAGCAAAAGGAGTATGGGTTCTCTGTCTCTCCGAGGTCGATGAAAGGAGTTTGTAAATATTTCTTCACGTTACTGTGAGAGCAAAAGGTGAGTCATTATAGGTTTAGTGCAATACATAGAGGAGAGGCTCTGTGGAGCGGGCATAGGTCAAGTTGGACAAACCACTATAAAATCTGATATATTCTTTCTTATTACATTTCTTCATTTTAATTTCCACACTTTATTTTCTTGGAGATGATTGTATGGTTTAATGTTTTAAAATATTTCAAAAAGATCATTCTTTTTAATTAAGGATTTTAAAAACTACCAATTTACCCCCCATCTTAATTAGCCTTGGGCTAGTTTGTAAGGGCATAACAACCCTGACAAACTTCTACTTTTATATAATCGTACGAGTAAAAAAGCTATATAAAATGACTCCTCCGGAATGGTAGTTTATGAAAAGTCAATTCATTTTTGATAGTTTTCATTCATATGTACAAAATTATTTTAGCCCTGTACGATCTCAGAATCGTACGTACAAACACATTTTTGTACTATATAATAGAGCTATTTTTCTTTAAATTGGAATGTAGTCATTGGTTTTTCTCAACAATCTTCATAAATCTCAAACCATCTTGTGTCCTAACTCTAGAAATGGATAGCAGTAGCAACTGAGCACGAACTTTCAAGGCCTCTTACTCTCAGTATGGTCAATGTGACGAGAATTTTTTCTCAAAAGATAATGAAGAAATTTACACTCATTTCTTTGAGGGAAAGATAACTCCATCTCATCTCTTGATCCAAGGAGATATTAACTTTTTAGTAATGAATCTTTTTTATTTGACTCAATTCTCTTTTATTCTCACTTTGATTTATGCTTACCATTATAACACATTTCAATATTTCCTTGCAAACTCGAGAATGAATGTAAATCATATTAGGATGTCTTCATATGTTTTTAAACTGTGAGTAGAGATTACCAAGGAAGATTTAGGCAGCTTCCTACATCTTATAATTGAAGGGGTTAGGACACACATAATGACTTCTAGATTGGATTTAGACTGGTTTGAAATTAATCAAACCCTTAGAGGAGTTTCTTCAGTCAATCACCTATCTCATGTGTACACCTTGAACCAAAATGTTAGGATCATCCAGCATGCATTAAGGATTTCTATTACACCTAAAGCTGGTTATCATATCAATGTAACTCCCTTACTCTCCAATGTCACATATCTCATCATTAGAAGCACTCCTATAAATGAAGCCAAATTAATTATGGACTAAATCTATAAGCTTATCGACATTGGTTTCCCTCATAATAGGAGAAAAAAAGTGGGTTTAGGACATTTTATGGCCTATATTATAGAAAAAAAATAACTTGATTCATCTTGAACCACCTACTCAGCTTCTTATCTATTTTACCGAAGCTTCTTCCTGATTTCTCTTTAACTGAGACCAAGGGAATGAGGGAAAATAATATAATGAAGAAGGAGCACCTACTCTTCCTCCTGCACCTGATCATCATTTCTATTAAGAAATGGTCCAGCGATTTGATAGACTAGAATATCCTTTTAATCAAAGTTTTGATTAAATTGAGACTCACTTAAACTAATAAGATGCATGATATAATGAAGATATGGGGTAGATCAGAGGATAGTTTGACTCGTTCAACACTCAAGTAGCTACAATCAATAACTACTTTATGATGTTCACACCTCCTCAGCCACCTCCATATCAGGGTCCTTCAGATTATTAGTTGTTATCTTTTTTTTTTACTTGATGTTTTTTTTCTTTTGGTTCTCATGTAATGGCTTAGTAATAGTGAGTTTTTGTTTGGTATCATGTATTTGTTGCATTTGATTCATGTGTATAATGAAATATTTCTTTTTTTTTCTTAAATTATTCTAAATTTCTATAGACTAAACAATTATAGTTGATCTATGGAATAAAATTTTAAAATACTTTTCTCTACAAATTAATTTTCTTATAAAATCTAATTTCTCAATTTTTAAATTAAATTATGATTAGATATAGATTAGAAGATCATCTTCATGTTCATATAGACAAATATTATTTAGATATTATTATTATAAAAGAGATGTCTTATTTTTATTTTATTTCTTATTTAATGTGTTTATTTTTATTAATTATTAGATTTGTCTTAAGATTTATTGATAATGAAAATACTAAAAATGTAAAAAGAAGCACAAAATGTGTCAGGCTTTAAAAGATGCACAAAATGTGCAAAAGTTTAAAAAATGAATAATGTTCGCCTAAAATGAAAAGAGGCTCAAAATTAGACCAAATTAAAAAGATGCACAAAACGTGCCAAAAAATAAAAAGATGTGCAATGTCGCTAATTGAAAGTTTCATACAGTTCTTTCCTTTATCTTTTTATTTCTTACATAAATCCATTTAATCAACAATAATATTCACTATTGAATTTGAAACTAAGTAATCCTTATTTCATCACTTTAGCAATAATTATTTTTAATTGATATGTCTACAACAAACAGTGAACCTGGTTAATTTTTCTTATTTTAATTATTCTTTGAATTAAAATACGAGACTTTCTTTTTCATATTAGGACGTTAATTTTGTCTTTGCAAATAGTTTAAAATCTTCTTCTTCATCATCTATTAGATTAGTCAATAGAAACTTACCTTTGAAGCAATACTTCCCTTTTTGTTGTTGTCAAAAGGGGGAGTTATTAATTATTGTTTGTTTGTTTGATTTAATTATGTATGTTTGTTGTGTCTGGTGTGTATCTATTTTGTTGTTTTTATTGTGTCTGGTGTGTATGTGTTTTATTGTTTTGTTGTGTTTGGTGTATAAGTGTTTTGTTATTTTATTTGAAAAATTATTTATTTTTTATTTTTGTCTTGATTTTAATTGAAATCGCTTATTTTTAATTGAGAATTTATTAAGGGGGAGCTTAGAAGAAAAAGGATATTTAATGTTAATTCAAACAAAAATTATTTTGTCATCATAAAAAAGGAAGAGAATATTGCAACTTAAAATTCATGATTGAATTTAATATGATGTAATTTTTTTATGATAAAAAAATATTATTGTTACGATTACTATTTCTCCTAACATACATTGGATATTTATTTTCTTTTTATTGTTTGTGTGTACTAATATTTTAGGGAAATCATACTCCAGACTGCTGAAGACTTTAAGACAGAGTAGATTAAGATTTCATATAATGAAGTATGTAAATTTTTTATTTTTCTTGAGTCTGAGAGTGTGATTGTAATTAGGTAACCGTGCATATTCACACTGGGGGAATGAGTCAGAACTTAACTTTTTTAAAACTAATCATACTATATAACTTTAAATCCTACTAGAGGATTTCAAATTATACTGGACGATTTGTCATGGTATTTCCTCCAAAATGAAGTTTGTTAAATCATGCCTGGAACCTTTTTTTACTATTTATATTATATGATATATTTTGATACAGACAACTCACAGAGTACAGAATAAGTGCATACCAATTCATCCCAAATGATCTCATCATTTTTTTGAATTATTCGTACTTTATGAAGTATGCTTCATATGGATGACTCATAGAGTATAAAATGGGATCATTCACGTTCGTACCAAATGAAGCTTGATTTTTTTAAACTATTCATACTATAAAAATTATGGTTCATACAGATGACTCATGGTATATGAAATGAGGTTCATACGTGATCGTACTGTATGAATTGGTTCATTTTTGAACTATTCATATAGTATAATATCAGTTCATATAGATGATTGAAAAAGTATGAAATCAAGTTCGTATAGGTTTATACATGGATTTTTAAACTATTCATATAGATGATCTGTGATCGTACTATACGATATGAGTACATTCCAGTTATAATTTTTAGTTTTATGAATGGTTTTTCTTGTCTTTCATATATAATGGTCCTAAAAATTGACACTCTTTATCTTTCTATGAATTTCTCTTAAGAGTGTATAAGGAGAGTGTTTGGGAGAGTATTTTATGAGTTAAGAGTGAGAGATTGTATAAGAAGAAATTGTGAGATGATTCATAAGATTGCTCAAAGGTAAGGATCTCATATTTGTTCTTCAAAATTTTGCTCTACTTCCTTGAAGGCTCTTGAGAGAAGAATTTCAAAGAAGATCATGATACTCTATCGTCACCAGGAGGGTGAGAAAGGAAGTTAGCACTCAAAGTTCGTTAGGAATGTTAAGCACTTATGAACTAGCCCAAGCTAACCAAGAGGGGGGGGGGGGGGAATTGCATTTTAAAAAATCTTTTAATTAAAAAACAAAATCTCCAAAATTCACCACAAAGAAATCATCCAGAAATTAAATGTGGAAAAAGTAGTAGAAAAGAACACAAGAATTTATAGTTGTTCAGTTAACTCGACTTATGTCTACTCCTCGGAGGCGCCCTCTGAGTATTGCACTAAACTCAGTGACTCCTTATGCTCCCACAGCAAGGCGGAGAAGCATGTATAAAATCTCCTTTCCATCGACACTGTTAAGGAAGAGAACCTAACTCCTTTTACTTCCTCCTGAAGCAGGCAGAGAACCTTGATTGATTACTGAAGTGAACCTCTCTCAAACCTCCAAGAATAAGGGATGATGATTGGAGAAGACAACTTGGATCCTTACTTGGAGCAACCTTTTTGAAACCCCTCACAAACTTCCCCTCAAAAGTTCCTCTCTCTCTCTCTCCCTCTCTCTCCCTCTCCTCTAGGCTCTCTCAAGTCAAGATAGTAGCAAAAGATGAGCTCTTGGGTAGAACAAGAGCTCTTAAATAGAAGAGTTTAAGAATATCTCTTATTTTATACAAATCAACTTTATCATCCCGGACGATATACATATCATCCTGGATGATCAGCATAAATTTTGCACAATCAGCCCGGACGATTTGGGACGATCAGAAGATTTTTACTCATATTGTTCAAGATGAAATAATATCGTCCTATATGATCAATACAAATCCTTGAATATTGTCCAAACAATCGCTCTGAAAGAATGTCTGGATGATGAAAAAATAGCTTGATCGTCCAGGCCAATCTGATGATCATCCTGGATGATTAGTTCAAACCTATGAAACTTGTCTAGAGCATCACCCTAAATAAAAGCTGGCCGATATCAATTATTCAAGGGATCATCATGGATGATCCTGTAATTTTCCAGGATGATGTAATCATGTAATAAAACAATAATTATTTTTCTTAAATACCAAATTAATTTAAGCATGATTGTGCTACATTATTCAGAACGATGTCCAGGACAATGTTCAAAAATAAAGAATACCTAAATAGATCTAGCAGCTAATTCTTTCTGATTTGAGCCTATCATCCAAGCCGATATGAATATCATCCAGGATGATGTGCTTAATGATGGCTTCCTTAGCAAGGATAACCTAATTAGGGTTTCTATTTTTTAATAGACCATCCAGGATGATGTTTGGATCATCTTGGATGATGTGATCGAAATAGAGAACTCTAACCAATAGATAGAACTTTTCCCCCATGTGTTTGTGTGCAAGGTTACTTAGCATCAAGAACCATATCATTTATAATAGACTGAAGAAAGGAAAAAATTACAAATTGACTCAGACCTAATCTACCCATTCTTGAGTTGGCTTGAGTTACACTTGATCTTGTGGACTTGAAATATTAGTAGGCAAGGCAATCGTAGAAAAACATGAATATTTGCTATCATCAAAATTATAATCCATAATTTCAAATTTGCAACAATCTCCCCCTTTTTGATGATGACAAACCAAGAAATAATCTAAGCAGTTCAAGGCCTTTTAATGGAAACAGATCAACTATCTAATAACAAAATCAAACTACAGAATAAATAGTACTACTAACTACTACCCCTTTTGACATCACAAAAAGGAAGAGGGAAAAAAGAAACAAAGCAAAGACATCCAAATAGAATCAAACTATAATAAAAAAATACAAAAAAACTAAAAGAATGATGACCCCTAATCATCTGATGGAGGTGGAGGTGGTGGCGACGGGTGAAAGTAACTAGAAAGGGTGGTTAACTGCTCTCCAAACCAGTCCATATTCTGGTCATACTGGTGCTGCGATGAATAATGCCCTCAGTATGCTGCTGCTCCTGTGCATCAACATATGCCTCGAAGCGAAGCTCCCACTGATCGAATCTCTCCACCAGAATCTCCCCCCCAGCCGATCCAGCTGAGAGTGTTGGCGGAGTGGAGGAGGTGTAGGAATAGGTGCAGGAGCAAGTGCAGGAGCCTCCTCCTCCTCTGCCCCTTGAGCTTCCCCATACCCCAAGTGGAGACAAGTACTGTGAAGAATGTGAAAGGAATTGTTCGAGTAGAAGGTAGGGGTAGGATATTGGAGGTTATATTTTGATTCTAGAACATATGCAATGATATGTCTTAGGGCTAGATTGGGCTTCCTCCTATGTCATGGATCTTGAATAGTAGTCAAATGATCGATATAACAAAAGATCAGGTTAGTGGCTTTGAATTTGCAATAGGACAAAATGTAGAAGGTGGTGATCGAGAGAAGTTGAGTAATATGAATGCGATCACCAACTTTTGGGAGGAAAGAGGTGCAAAGGACATGTTGGATTATCCTAGCATCTTTGAGTAAGGTGCTAGTATCTCCAACATGAAAGTGAGGTTGGTGTTCCTTAAAAGTGGTTGGTTGGAGCCTAATCATAATAAGGATCAGAACAGAGGATATGTAGTTTTTCCCCTGTGGTGGAAAGGTGCAAAAGTTATGCACAGTCTTGATATGTGATCTCGATGGGACATCGATTAACATAGGATCCTAGAGAAGTAAAAGAAGAATTTATGAGGAGACTGTTGAAGAATTCAAAGAGTAATTCAGAATTGAAAGGGACAGTGAGTGTCAGGAGGAAACACAAGGAGGTTTGAGCAAACATATCAAGTACCGAATATGAGAGAATGTTCGGGTTGACAAATTGGGAGATAGTGATTCCAGTAGTCTTGTATCTTTGATAGGCGGCTTGATCATCCACCTCAGTGAATCAAGGGTTCAGAGTAGCCCTCGAGGAATTCTCAGAAGGATGATGAGATCGCTTTCCTCCTACCATGAGCAAGAACAACACTGGAATAGGAAGTATAATGTTGAGAAAAGAAGTGGGTGTGAGAAAAAATGGTTGAAATCCTTGAATTTAAAAGAATTGGCCAGATCATCTAGGACGATCACAAGATCATCCAGGATGATCAAACAATCATCCAGGATGATTGCAGAATCATCCAGGATGATTGCAGAATCATCCAGGATGATCAGGTGAAATAATTACGTCCAGATGATTGGACAAAAAGGTGGTGATATTGTTCGAGAAGATAAGACACAGGCGATCATCCCGATGAGAGATTCTGGATGACCGTTGAAAAAGAAGATCGACCGGGATGATTTGGTGGATCGTCTAGGATGATGCACAATAATGGATCGTACCAGCCAAATTTAAATCATTTAAATCATATGCCATATGTATCGTCCAGGATGAACAGGTGGATCATCAATGACGATTACCAATAAGGGATCGTACCACACAAATTTAAAGGCCTTAAACATATTGCCACAAGTATCGGCCAGGATGAACATGTGGATCGTTCGGGATAATTACCAACAATTGAGTAAAGAGTAAAAAATCATCCAGGATGAAAGAGGATCATCTAGGATGATCACAAATGATTGAAGCAGAGGATGATCAGATCGTCCAAGATGATAATGGATCGTCCATGATGATCAGAAGCAGAAAAGTCAGAACAGCCATTAGATGATATTGTAAGAATAATTAAAATGAATCGTCCAGGATGATATGAATATCATTCGGGATGACATGACAAAAAGTGGAAAAACACAGGATGGATGGAGATGATCAGAGAAGGCCTAAAAATAGAAAATTCATCTAAAAAGGAGAAAAATAAAGTACAAAAAAGACACAAAAATGAAGAGAAAAACAATTTTTTTTCAAAGCTTGGATATAATAAATTTTCTATGTGATTAAATTAAAAATTTGTAAGAATCAATAAGTTAACATCATCAAAATATGAGAAAATGGTAGAACAACCAATCCTATTCGCCTTAACTCAGACTTCTCTCAGGGAAAATCGGCTTTTGAAAATAAAGATCTAAATAATAAAAAAATAATTGGATACAAAAAGAAATTTGTTCAAGACTTAGTTTTTGACAAATATTTTATGTAATAATATATCAAAGTAATTAGTTTCAATCATGAATTTTGAAATTAAGCCTTTGAAAAATATCAAGTGACACATGAATACTTCTATGATTTAAAATTTTGAAAGAGAAGATGCTTACATTTGGTGGGCTCATTTTATGCATCTTGTCAATTTGATTGGTGCTCTTTGTGCATCTTTTGATTTTTGATACACTTTGTGTATATATTTTTTCAATTTGATGTCATTGCGCATCTTTTGATTTTGGCGTCATTGGCCACTTTTGTTTATTTTTTACAAGCTATACCCCTTTTTAAAATTTTTAAAATTTCTCAATTGTGATTATATCTTCTAGAGATTAGAGAAAAAAAACTTACTCTCTAATGCAAGGAAGAATGAATCTTTTTTTTTTTTTTTTGAAGAAAATGCCAAATGCATTAAAAATCAAAAACCCCAAGCCACCAACAATCAAGAGTTATCTAAAGCATCACATTCATCCTTCAAACAATACAAGAAGGAAGAAGAAATGGAAAAATCAAGGATATTCTCCCAAAAAAAAGGAACTTTCTAGAGCTAAATTAGCACAAATGTCAGCTAATTTGTTACTAACTCTAAGAGAACAAGAAAATACAATTTGATTAAAGTCCAAAAAAAGCTAAATTTTCATCTATCATCTTACTAACCTTCCAAGCTTTAACCGCATTTTGAATCATCTTGATGATGTTGAAATTATCTCCTTCAATGATAATACCTTGTGCTTCAAACATCCAATCTTTCACCAATTTTTTCAACTGTACCACAGCCAATAATTCCAATTGAGAGATGTCCCAATGCCAACATTTTTCACCAAAAGCCATCAAAAATCTGCCCTTATCATCTCTAGATACTCCACCAATACCGGCCTTATTATTACTTTTAAGAGCAGCGTCCACATTTATCTT